>NC_090649.1:175829664-176129664 GCF_040937935.1 Hyperolius riggenbachi | reverse complement strand
ATATAAAAGAGGGATGCACCGGGAGTATTTCGTTCAGTATTTTATCTTTCCTTAGTGTAGACCAGTGTTTGGAAATAATGTTCCGGATTTTCTGCCTCTGTGGGCCATACTTCAAGTTCAGCTCTGAGGGAGTAACCTTCCTTCTGTTCAATCCTTCTTTTAACTAACAGATCCTCCCGTTTCATCAATTCCACTTCCCCCTTTGCTTTATCACCCCTTCACCATACCCCTTTTCCCTAAACCTATTCATCAGAACCTCCACCTTCCTCATCTATTGCTGTTCTTCTGTACAGTTTCTTTTAAGGCGTATAAATTGCCCCTTAGGAATATTATTTAGCCAGGAGGGCAGATGGCAACTTGTAGCAAGAATATAACCGTTTCACATAGGTATGTGTTTTAAGTTGGTTAGTTTCCACATATATATTTAGATCTAAAAAGTGGATCTCTCGATTGCTAATCTCAGATGTGAATCGTAAGTTCATTGTATTACTATTAAGTTTCTCTATAAAAACTCTCGAGCTATCAGTCCCCCTCCAGACGAGCAGGACATTATCAATAAATCTTTTCTAGAAGACCAGGTCCACTCCGGGCGCCCCATGCCCGTATACATGGGATCGCTCCCAATGGGCCATGAAAAGATTAGCATATCCCGGCGCGACCCTGGTCCCCATCGCTGTCCCACTTGTCTGGAGGAACTCTCCGTCATACTGAAAATAGTTGTGTGTAAGTATGAAATCAATTGAGTCTAAAATAAACTTCCTTTGTTCCTCTCTAAGTAGGGAGTCTTCTACCAAAAATTGGCTTACTGCCTCAATTCCATCATGATGCTGTATAATGGTGTACAGGGAACTGCTGTCCAAGGTACCCAACAGCCACCCATCCTCCCAGCTTATGTCTCCCAACAGATTCAAAGCATGTCTAGAATCCTCCAGGAAGGCCGGGGTGGTCCTCACATACTTCTGTAAGAAGGTATCTACATATCTGGACAAATTTGAAGTGAGGGACCCAATACCTCATATAAAAATGCCTTCCCGGAGGATCCACCAGACTCTTGCAGACTTTTGGGAGGTGGTAAAAACCACAGTTCTAGGATACATTATGTTCACATATTCAAATTCCTTTTTGTTAAAAATCCCATCTCGATACGCTGCCTTAAGCAGATCCTCAAGTCCCTTCCGAAACGGTCCGCTAGGGTCCCCCCCCCCCCAGTCTTCTATATGTATCCGTGTCATTCAATAGGCGGAGGGTCTCTTGTTTGTAGTCAATCTCACTTTGAATGACTATGCCCCCCCTCTTTTTGTCCGCTGGACGGATGACAATACTTATATTTTGTTGGAGACTCTGAAGGGCTTTAGATTCCTGTTTGGTTAAAGGAATACTTAAGTCAAAAAAAAAAAATGACATTTACTCACCTGGGGCATCCCTCAGCACCCCGAAGCTGGATTGTGCCCTCGCAGCCCCGCTCCGATCGTCCTGTCCCCGCCGGCGGCTACTTCCGGTTCGGCGACAGCCGCCGACAGGCTGGGAACGCGGCTGATTTTCCGCGTTCCCAGCCGCTGCTATCACTTTCTATGCTGCTATAGCGTCTATATATACGCTTTAGCAGCATAGAGAGTGATAGCAGCGGCTGGGAACGCGGAAAATCAGCCGCGTTCCCAGCCTGTCGCCGAACCGGAAGTAGCCGCCGGCGGGGACAGGACGATCGGAGCGGGGCTGCGAGGGCACCATCCAGCTTCGGGGTGCTGAGGGATGCCCCAGGTGAGTAAATGTCATTTTTTTTTTTTGACTTAAGTATTCCTTTAAGTTACAGAAGGAGGCAGATAGGGGCTTAATTTTCCTTAGATCTTTCTCGATATTGCGTGCAAAGATCTGCATTTCTTTACTCATCTGGTTTAAAGGAAAGAATTTTGAGGGTTTTTTTAAATCCGTATGCTGAAAATACATGTTAGCCCGTTTGGTAATCAGAGGATTTTTTTGAAAACATTTCTTAAGACATAATTTCCTTGTATACTGTTTAATATCAATATACGTCTCAAATGTATTTAGCTTACACGCGGGGGCAAATTTTAATCCCTTTTCTAATAGAGCTTTCTCGGACTCCTTTAATTTAAGGTTACTGAGATTGTAGATGACCCTTTCTCTATCTGCCTTATTACCACTATCAGTCTTCTGTTTCCTCCTACCCCCCCCCCCCTCCACCCTGTTCCTCCCCTTCCCCCTGTCTTGATCCCTGCCCTTTGGCCAAAAAATACTGATTAATGGTTTTGGTATTCTTTCCCTTATTCGTTCTCGAATAGGGTAAGTTGTTTCCTGGGTTTTCCCCATTCCTATTATTAGGATTCATGATTATTCTCTGCCTTTTTTTTATCAAAGATAATTTTTGGTGTTTTGGAATTTTTTTTCTTATCAGGAACTTCTTCCCCCACTTCTATAAGGGTGTAGTATCGATTGTATAGTGGGATTTCTTGACTTCTGTTGTGGCTTCTATTCGGGTCAGTAATCTTACCCCTACTGTTGATGGAGCCATTTACATCATATGCACTCTTATTCATGGCTTTTTCTAAATTCTTTTTTTCTTACATCAATATTAAGGCTTGTTCTACTGCTATTGGACTTATGTTGATTTTTCCTACGGGGTATATTCCATTGATCACCCTGAGGATTAGAATGGTCTACTTGACTAGTTTCTGGAGCATCATAGTCCTCTCCCACTACGGACTCGTCCATCCCCACGGTTCCCTCACTATCACCACCTCCAGTAGCTCCGTTTGCTCACACCCACTCCCCCTCACTTACCTCCCCCTCCAACGATTCTTCACCCTCTTCAAGATCCACCCCCCAACTGCCTCTGTGTAGATACCGGTAGTGTCTACAGTTTCAAAGGACTGACTATGAACACTGGACTCACACTCCACTTCCATTTGTGGATCACCCCGAGGAGCCAGTGTATGTATGAGTATAGAGTCCCGGATAAATTTATTTTTCTTCTTTATAATTTCTTTTCCCAGATTTTCCAGTCTACCATTAGTGTTTTGTTTTTTTAGATTCTGATATTCAGGTACCTTACAAAATGGTTCCATATTACCTTTCATCTTCCTTCTTAAAGAGACACTGAAGCGAAAAAAAAATGATGATATGATTTGTATGTGTAGCACAGTTAAGAAATAAAACATTAAGATCAGATACATCAGTCTAATTGTTTCCAGTACAGGAAGAGTTGAGAAACTCCAGTTGTTATCTCTATGCAAACAAGCCATTAAGCTCTCCGACTAAGTTAGTCGTGGAGAGGGCTGTTATCTGACTTTTATTATCTCAACTGTTCCTGGACTATTTACTTTTCCTCTGCTAGAGGAGAGGTCATTACTTCACAGACTGCTCTGAAAGACTCATTTTGAATGCTGAGTGTTGTGTAATCTGCACATATTATAGAATGATGCAATGTTAGAAAAAACACTATATACCTGAAAATAAAAGTATGAGAATATTTTCTTTGCTGCTAATCTTCTAGTAATTATTCATAGTACACAACCAATTCACTATATCATATTTTTTTTTCCGCTTCAGTGTCTCTTTAAGGCCAAAACACTGGCTCCTCCTGGTGTCCCTGATGAAGGAAACAACTTGCATATAGAATTCATGAAACATTCTGTCCCACTCCTCTTGTACTACGGGTGTAGCTAGATCTGCTGCCAATTGCTTATAGACAGTCAGTCCCACAGGTGAAACCTCCCACATGCTGTTCCAACGTGGCCACTTCCTATTGGTCTTTTGTCTCTTTAATAGTTTTTCTAATTGTCTGTGGTTGTATACTACGTCTTCCCAGTACATTCCTTCCCTCTCAGTATATTCCTGTTGGTTAAAAATTCATTCTATTTCCTTGCTTATTTCTGAATTCCCAGATGTCTTGTGTTTGATCAGCTGCTGCCATCCTTGCAGGGGTTTAAGAGACAAAACTAAATTACATTAAATAATGTAATTATTACATTATTAGCTGCTCCAATATCAAATCCACACTCAACTACAGTTATATATAGTATATTTTTCTAATATGAATTGGAAGTGGATAAAAATGCCCTGGACTCAGTCCAAATACAGATTATGGTATAAGTTGCTTAAATGGCACTCATATATTCTCCCCGCTAAAATGGGATTCCCTTGTTACCACCACGTCAAACAAATTTACATACTGTATAGTAGATAAATGGGTGCAGGAAAAGTAGATAAATGAGCAGAAATTACGCCTCTGCCTAATCACACATAGTAATTCGCATTTATTCATCACAATTGTAATGAGTTTTGTGGAAAAGCGTAATTCATTTCATATGTAATTGTAAGCATTCGTAATTACACATGAATTTACTCGTAATTTTGTGCTGACTTTGGAGGTAAATAGCTAAGCCCCAATACATGCTATTGCTACCAAAATTGTTACATTTGTTAAGGAGAATAGTCCAGGGATCCAATATGGAAGCCATTGAAGCTCTCCAGATGCGTCTTCGGCAGGATCAGGATATTAGTAAATCACAAGCTATTTGTGCCAGTAGAATAAGTAGCAAACATTTATTAAACAAAAATAAAAATAAAATGCATGCATTGGCCTTTACAAGGATCACCCTTGTTTCATCAGAGGCAGTTTGGTAATGATTGCTAAACTGCCTCTGATAAAACAAGGGAACAAGGAAACAAACTATCAATGCACTTTCTCTGCATAATTACTGAAAAATGAACAAAATTAGGTTTGATCCACAAAAGTATTCTTACCATTTTATACTGACATTGGTAAAATTGCCAGTACCCTCATCTTGTGTTGAGTGTAGCTTCCACTCCACTTGGTAGCTATGGAATTGCAATGGAATTACTACATTTGGTGTTGCCGTCAGAATGATTTGTACCAGAAGTTTCTATGATAATCCCTATTTTTGAAATCTTGACCACCAAAAGCAGAGTTCAGCAAGTCAGTTTTGAGATTTTGTGGTTATGGCTCATACTGCATGGATTGCGTCATTGCACTGTTCAGATTTCAAGGAGGGAAGGCACAGACTGAATATCTGTAAGAAGATGATAGCCAATTGCACTCACAATCTGTGGTGCAGCAAGTGTCCAGTGTATGGCCTCCTGACTAAATACTTGAAAAGTGACCTATTTGATATCTGTTAACCTGTTAACCAAGTAGTGTCTACATATGAAGAAACCAGCTCAGCAGCCACGTTTACAAAGTCTAAGATTTTTATGTGCTCGTTACTGGTGTCCTAAAACATTAGTCCATGGTCTCTGGTGCTAAAATATCTATTTATATAATTTTGATGTAATATCACTTTCAGGTGCCTCAAAGGACTACTTCCATTTCCCCTGCACTAGTACGTAAGAACAACCCTGCCAATGGCAGCAATCTGGGAAGTCGACTAAGCACACAACCTATAAGAGCAAGGTAAACTGTTTTGATTTTTTAAGGGCCTCTCAAATTATCCAACACTACACTACATGCTACACAAAGGGGTTGGAATGTCTCCTTCAATGAAAATTGGTGCTGGAAAAAACACAACTATGTAATAGCCATATGACCATATACAACACCACAGTGCTCAAAACTGTTCCATGTCAACTCTAGGTTTTGTTTTTTTGGGGTTGGTTTGTTTTAGCTCCTTAAGGTGGCCACTAATGATCCAATCTTTTTTATCCAATCTTACCATTTCTATGTAATATAAGGGCACTCCCTATATTATCCATTCAATATATTCACTCAATTTACCCTTATACTACATAGATTTGGTAAAATTGGTTGAAAAAGTTTGGATCATTAGTGGCCACATTTAATGTCACATGAGCTTGCACTGCTTCATAAATAACATGAACACTTTTTATGCTTTAGTCTAGCAATTACATTACATGTTCTTTATCTACCTAAATAAAGTGGTTCTTTGTTTTTCTATTGATGCTTTGCAAATATATTTTTTTATATAAAATCATTAAATAAACAAGCACATTTATATCTGTTCCATGTATGCTAATACCATAGATCCAGACAATTTATTTTACAAAATGTTGAACAAATAAAGCAAGTTACTGACTTTCTTACTGGAACTTGGATATTTCCCATATCAGTAACATAGTTCTGTTTTTAACTTAAAGGGGAACTGAAGAGAGAGGTATATGGAGGCTGTCATGTTTATTTCCTTTTAATCAATACCAGTTGCCTGGCAGCCCTGCTGGTCTATTTCTCTGCAGTAGTATCTGATTAAAACCAGAAACAAGCATGCAGCTAGTCTTGTCAGATCAGACTTATAAGTCTGAACCACTGAAACACCTGATCTGCTGCATGCTTGTTCAGGGGCTATGGCTAATAGTATTAGAGGCAGAGGATCAGCAGGGCTGCCAGGCAACTGGTATTGTCTAAAAGGAAATAAACATGACAGCCTCCATATACCTCTCTCTTCAGTTCCCCTTTAAAGGGCAACTGAAGTGAGAGAGATGTGGAGGCTGCCATATTGATTTACTTTTAAGAAATACCAGTTGCCTGGCAGCCCTGATGATCCTCTGCCTCTAATACTTTTAGCCATAGCCCCTGAACAAGCATGCAGCAGATCAGGTGTTTCTGACATTATTGTCAGATCTGACAAGATAGGCTGCATGCCTGTTTCTGATGTGATTCAGACACTTCTCCAGCCAAATAGATCAGCAGGACAGCCAGGCAACTGGTATTGTTTAAAAGAAGATAAATATGGTAGCCTCCATATCACTGTCACTTCAGTTCCCCTTTAAGCTGTCATTACAAAGAAGCCTTTATTGTCAATGTGTGGCCATATTTTGGTTCTTTGTACATTGAACACTGCTGCATAAGGTCGGTAAGGCTTCACTTCTGAGCACTTGCTATTCTTAATTTGAGCTCTTTATTAGGAAGTCGTTGCAATTCATCTGTATTTTCATACAGAGCAGCTTTTGTGGCAGAAATCTATAGGATTTCCCATGCCTCAGCTGAGTGTTTATACTCCCGCTTATGTTCACACACCTCCATGATTTTGTATCTTGTCTTAGTTACCATTGTTAGTGTTCATAATTTTATGTTGATCTCTTGCCTTATTAAAGAAAACCCGGGGTGGGTTTGAAGAATGTGATCTGCATAGTGAGGCTAGATCTGCCTATACAGCCCAGCCTCTGCAATCCCTCATAAATCACAGCCGTGCTGTCGACACACAGCGTGTCGCAGCGGCTGTGTTTTTCTCTATAGTGTCAGTCTGCTGCTCTCCCCACCTCTTGCAGAACTCCAGTCCCCACCTGCCTCCCTTCCCTCCTCGCTGATTAGAGAGAAGGGAGGGGGGCAGGGACCGGAGCTCTGCAGGAGGCGGGGGAGCAGCCGAGACTGACACTACAGATGTAAACACAGCGGCACAGCGCGGCTGTGATCTATGTCTGAGTTCAGAGTGCAGGGTGACATTAGGGGGGTTTGGAATACCAACAGAGGCTGGGCTGTATAGACAGATCCAGCCTCTGTATTCAGATCACATTCTTCAAACACACCTCGGGTTCTCTTTAAAATGAGGTATTGCCATTTTCTGTTGTGGAAGTTTTTTTGTGCTTTTTTTTAATGGACTTGTTATGAATAACCAGAGGAAAAGACTTTGAGATGATTTGATGACATTTAGTAGTCTTTGATATGCCAATATTTTTTTAGCCGTTTGTTTAGTAATTTTTTTATTTTTACTTTGTTGCTGTGCTGTCATTAAAGACCGGTGCCCATATGCAATTAACTTTTTCTCCTGATTTTTCTCAAAGGTGATTCATTTTTCATATTTTCACAACTTGCAATAAAATGCTCTTTAACCACTTGAGGACTCAGCCTTTACCCCCCCCCCCCCCCCCCTTAAGGACCAGCGCTGATTAATGAGATCTGTGCCGAGTGGGCTCTACAGCCCCCAGCACAGATCAAACATTAGGCAGAGCGACCAGATCGCCCCCCTTTTTTCCCCACTAGGGGGATGATGTGCTGGGGGGGTCTAATCGCTCCTGCCTGCGTGTGGCTGGCGGGGGGGGGGCACCTCAAAGCCCCCTCCACCGCAGGATTCCCCCTCTTCCTCTCCTCCCTCCCTTCCCCGGAGATCGGAGGCTGCACAGGAACGGATCTGTCCTGTGCAGCCTCTAACAGGCTCCTGCCTGTTATGTGACAGCGATCCCCGGCCGCTGATTGGCCCGGGATCGCTGATCTTGTACAACGCTGCTACTGTTAGCAGCGTTGTATAAATGTAAACAAAGCAGATTATTTCCGCTTGTGTTTACATTTAGCCTGCGAGCCGCGATCGGCGGCCCGCAGGCTATTCACGGAGCCCCCCGCACAGGGCCGGCCCGCTCATGAGGCGAGGTGAAACATTTGCCTCAGGCGGCAAATCTGCGGTGGCGGCACCCGCCTCTCCATGGACGCTGGGGCCGCCCGCCGAGCTGGAGGGGTAGCGGGCAGAAAGGGGGTATTGGGCCTAGCGGCGGGGAGGGGGGTCGGACCCCCCCCCTCCCTCGCGTGGGTCCCCCGATCTGTGCTCCTCTCCTCCAGCGTAAAGTACCAGCCAGCGTGCATATGACGAAGAGGCAACGGGCGGGGGAATCACTCACCTCTTCCGCGTTCCATCGCGTGCTCCACTGACGTCACTTCCGGCAACGCCGCCCACTGTATTGTAAGTGGACGGCCTTGCAGGAAGTGACGTCAGTGGAGCGCACGATGGAACGCGGAAAAGGTGAGTGATTCCTCCACCCGTTGCCTCTTCAACATATGCGCGCTGGCTGGTACTTTACGCTGGAGGAGGAGCGCAGATCGGGGGACCGACGCTAAGCCCAATTCCCCCTTTCTGCTAGCTACCCCTCCAGCTTGGCACCCCCCCCCCCCCCCCCCCCACGGCTGGGATTTTTTCTAATTTTGCCTCAGGCGGCAAAAAGTCTAGGGCCGGCCCTGCCCCCGCAGTGAATTGACAGGAAGCAGCCGCTCGCGCGAGCGGCTGTTTCCTGATTAATTAGCCTGCAGCTACCACTTTGCCGACGCGCGTTATGAGTGCGCGGTATGTAAGTGGTTAAACCACCAGCAAGCAAGAAAAATACTCAAAATTGTTTTGATGGTACTGTATCTTTAGCTTTTTGGTACTTATTTAATTGCACAGTGTTGAAAAACTATTTTAAATACAATATGAAAAATTATCCTAAGAGAAAACTCAGGAGAAAAAGTTAATTGCATTAACTAACCTTTGTGCTAACTGCTACAGATCTGATTCAGTGTGCTTTAAACTGAACTCGAGTTGAAGGTCAGGTCAAAGAGGAAGTACTTACCTAAGAAGCGGGAAGTCATTGCATCCTATAGAAGCTTCCTGGGTCCTCCTTGCCACTCACCGGGATTATGGATGGTCAATGAGATGCAAATAATTTGGAGTTGAGGCAGCATTTTGCAAATTTTGGATGGAAATGTATGCAGCTTGAAAATGAACCAATCAAATGCTCCTGAGGTAAAATTCGTTTAGTCAATTTTCAAGCTGCCTGAATTTGCATATAAAATTTGCATAAGCCTGCATCAACTCAACATTATTTGCATCTCCTTGACACTCCCTAGCTGGGATCCTCCTTAACTTCCGGCCGCACTCGTTTTCTGGTGCGAGCACATGGCGACACCTGTCTAGTAGCACAGAGACGGTGCACAAGTGGCTCTGGCTAATTGCGCAGGCACAGCCGTACTCATGCTTGAAAAGGGGTGTGACCCTGATGAGATTTCCAACAAGCCCTTATTGTAAATCTTTGGTGGGACCACAATTGACAACTGGGGCCCGAGGCTGCCGTGGGAGGCTTCCACAGGATTCAGAGACTTTCCTCTACGTAGGTAAGTATGTCTATTATTCTGCCTAACCACAGCTTGCAAAACAACCTTACACTACTAAAAGTCCTGAGAAAAAGATTTTGTAAACACTTATCTGATTATTTTTTTATGTGATTCTGTAAATGCATTACATTTTTTTATCTAATAACCTCTAGTAACCCTGACCTGAGGAGAACAGAGACCGTTATAGAGAATCCTATTCAAAGAACCAGTAGTGGCAGCTCATCCAGTTCCAGTACCCCCAGCTCTCAGCCCAGCTCACAAGGTGGATCACACCCTGGGTCTCAAGCAGGCTCCAGTGAACGCAACAGAGTAAGAGGTAAGGTTGATTTGTAATCCCCCTGCATGGCATTTGGAATTATAGGCTACGCCCACAGGAACATAAACCACAGGCACCGCTAGCAGTAGGCCTGCATTGTCTCAGCACTGCATAATAACTGTGCCTTGAACTTTTACACCCACATGCAGCTCTCGGAAGAGATTGTGTGCGTGGGAGCATCCCTCTGATTTTTGCTTTCAGCTTCATCAGTGTGCAAGTAGAGCTTCACATTGTGTCAAGGTGAATTAGGTTAATAAAACATTTTTCCTTTGCAGAGATTCATGTTTGCATTGTGTTTGGCATTCCATCCTGTTTCCAGCTGCGCTCTAGTCTTAGAACACTGACTCACAATGGGATCACTCAAAGTACACAGTGTACCTCGTCTAATGCTACATTTCTCTATCACATCCACTGTCCCACTTACTCCTGCAGCATTGATGGGCCGTGCACAACAGGTTAAAATCAAAACTGACAGTTACTAATTATAAGGCACGTTGTGTTGGAAAATATGCTCTATTCAAATTGGCTTGGAACTGTGTACGTTTATGTCGCCAAGCCTGAAATAGCTTTGCAAATTCAGCACAAGAATTCATCAGCAAGTTTGTTGAAAGTATGCTGATTAATTCAGTTGTTTTCATTTTCTATTGTGCATTTTTTATTTTAAAGAGCACGATTCAGTACCCCTCTTCCCTGTTATCTGTAAAGTCTGATGGAGCAGGTAACATATTTCAGTAGGATAGTTATAGTTGCTTTACTCCTTCCTATAGCGCTGTCCCTACTTCTGCAGCACTTTTCAGACAATGCTGAACTATTTGTCACTTACTACTCCTTAGTGGGGCTCACAATCAAATGCCTCTACCACAGTCTAGCTAGACACATTATAGAGATGGTAAATTGCTCTCTGCAAGCAGGGAGGTTTCCTACCTCTTTAAAAGAAGAAATCATCAAGCCCCTTCTTAAAAAACCTTCCATGGATCCAGATGCAATGAGCAGCTACAGACCTGTCTCCAACCTCCCCTTCTTAGATAAAGTTATTGAAAAGGCTATCTATTGAAAAGGCTGTCTCAGCAAACAACATCCTGGACCCTCTACAATCTGGCTTTATGAAACACCACAGCTGTGAAACAGCCCTCATCCAAGTCTGCAACGATCTGTCAATGGCAAGGGACAGAGGGGAATGTTTCATCCTAATCCTGTTGGATCTCTCAGCAGCTTTTGATACAGTTGACCATGAAATCCTGCTCAACAGACTGCAGGAGTACTGTGGCATCAGTGGATCAGTCCTCCAGTGGTTCAGATCATTCCTGACTGACAGAACACAAAGAATAGCACTAGGACCTATCATGTCCAACCCTGCACCTCTACAATTCGGAGTTCCACAAGGATCAAGCCTATCCCATCTGCTGTTTGCAATCTACCTGTTACCACTTGGTAAAATTATCCAACAACATGGCCTGACTTACCACTGCTATGCCGATGACACACAGCTATACCTGTCCTTCAAACCTGGTGGAACACATCCTACTCCAAAAATAAATTCTTGCTTAGCCGAGCTACAGGCGTGGATGAATGATAACTGGTTGAAACTGAATGCTAACAAAACTGAGGTCCTTTTTGTCCAAAGCCAGCGCTTGCCATCAAAACATCTCTATCCTAAATCAACACCAATCAGAATTGGGAATTCAGACATAAACAGCTCCAACCTTTTGCGCAGCCTTGGTGTGATTGGGAAATGAGTTTCAGAAACCAAATTTCATCCGTAGTCAAATCTTCCTACTTTAATCTGAAGAACATTGCAAAAACTAAGCATCTGATTCCACCAGAGGATCTTCCAACCTTAGTTCATGCATTCATCACATCACGGCTGGACTACTGCAATGCCCTTTATGCAGGCCTTCCCAAAAAGGACCTGCTCCGCCTGCAATTAGTGCAGAATTCTGCTGCTTCTGATTGCTAACAAACCAGCCTCGCCACTCTCACATTACACCAATCCTTCGCTCACTGCACTGGCTACCAGTAGAATGGAGAATACTCTTCAAGATTGGACTGCTGACATTCAAATCACTGCACAACTTGGGCCCTGGATACACGAAAGACTTGCTGAAGCTGCACCACAACCTCAAATCAGCAGGATCCATAAACTTGGTCACCCCCAGAGTGCACTTCAAAACCTCTGGAGACAGAGCTTTCTGTCATGGAACTCCCTACCACACCTAGTAAAGACAGCCTCATCCCTGGAGTTATTCAAATCCAGACTGCTCAGATCTATTAATAGCACTGGACCAGGTGACCACTGCATCAGGTCCATGGTTGTCTTCTTTCAAAGTGGCCCTTTAGGATAAGGGCTTGATCTTATAGGCGTCTACCACGCATTTACCAACGGCGTTCAGGACTCGGCGTTAAACACTCCCATTCAAGTGAATAGGAGTGTTTGTACCAGGCTTTTACCGGCCTTTTGCATAAACGTGGCATTCAGATCCCGATTTTCCCTGGCTTTCAAGGCGACCCTGGACACTACATGTAGTGTCCTGGGACGGTTAACCACTGCGGCTAATGTCCCCCTGGTTGGACGAAAACGCTGACCGCAACTGAAAGCTGCCGAAAGCCCGAACACAACACCGACGAATGTGACGCCGCCAAAAGTCGGGCAGATGCCCATGTGAACAAGCCCTTAAAAAAAGGAAAATGTTTTTGGCATGAATTGCAGCAAGAGTTCATTGATTTTATGTATTGCAAGTTCAAAAAGAAAAGTGGTATATATGCATCATGGCAGATAAATCTTGTTAGAAAATAAAGGTTAGCTGTAGCCATTAGCTGGCTATGTTTATTATGTACATATATCAATGAGCTTCAAGCAATTGCAATGGCTTAGAGAAAGATTTGGGTTAATATGCATCAATGTTATACTAGTCAATATAATACCAGTTTTAAGCAAGTGTAAAATCAATTTTGTCCTGATGTAATGTAATGTTTTAGCAGGTAACAATAAACCTGAAGGATCGCCGGTGCTGCCCCTTGATGGACCTAATGTAAAGTCTGAAGATAATATGACACGGCCAAGTAGACCAGCTGTAAGTTTTAGTAAATCATGGAAAATACTTTGTTTGTTGCGATAATCCTTTTCAGCCACTAGGTGTCCCTTCCACTATCTGCAAGTCATTCATATTTCAAAATCTTGCTTTGCCCTTTAGAGTTACTCGTTTTGTTCTGCTTGCTTCATAGCAGAGCCGGGACAAGGTCCTCCAGCACCCAAGGCTGAGACACCAAAGTGCGCCCCTCCATCCCTCCCACCCCAGCCGTCACACACTGATTGCTATTACACTAAGAGGTGCCCCAGGGCCCCCAACCCCCCCAACACCTTAATCTCTAGTTATCTGGCTTGCAGTCACTGCTATGTATCCCCTTTTCTTATTTCTTTCTGCTTCAAACACAATTAGGAATGACAGTTGAATGAATTGTGCGCCCCCTCCTACACTGCGCCCTGAGGCTGGAGCCTCTCCGGCCTATGCCTCGGCCCGGCCCTGCTTCATAGTAAACTTTTTTCACCTTTTATCCAATATAATATTATGTATTCTTGTTTATTTACTTATATTGTCCTTTGTCATCTTGTACTTTTGTACCTCTACTTTGTATTGTAGGGAATATAGCAGACGTGTAACTACGGTGCATTTAGTGTTTAAGGGGTACAGGAGCACAAATTGTGAATGAACCAGTCAGAGTCTCATAAAATGGTATCACAAGGGGTTGGACTGCAATGCATAGTATAAGTGTATAGTGTTAGTGTATATCTGAGCTTACTGAAGAACTTGTTCTATTGATTAAAGAAATCGCTAGAGTGTTTTAATGAAGATAAAATAGTACATGAGTAGGAGGTAAATGGAAGGCATAAAAAGAGTATAGGTCTTAAGCAGGTAAGTCCAGAGGAGTGGTGATGTATTTTTCATGGTTACAGGGTAACTGGGCAATACCATAGGCAGAATTGAAGAGGTGCTTATGGAGTGCTTTGAAGCACTTGGCTGTAGGGAATAGTCTGGTGAAAGTTTAAATTTAGCTCAGGCTTTAAACTGTTCTAACAAAGCAAAGCTTGTATTTCCTGCAGAAGTGTTTCCATTGTTGCACATTGCCGTATGACGCTTCTGCAGTTACTCCTTTGAGAACGATTACCTCCTCTGTCTACATTATGTTATTGCTCCTTGCATATTATTATTATTTAGTTTTACAGAGAGGGGACTGAAGCGACTATTTAGTAAATTCAATTCAACTTCTGTTTTTCTGTCGTTTATATTCTATGGTTTCTATTATTATTACTTCTAAGCAATTTTCAGTTTTAATGGTTTACAATTATGAAACCCTTTGTAGAGAATGGAGGTAAATAACATCAAATTACAGTATACTTTATTTTATCCTTCATGCTAAACTATAGTCATGATATGAAAAAAGTGCAAGATTCTTTGGAGGGCACAATCACAATCTGTCCCATTAAGTTTTAATGTGCTGTAAAATGTACAACTTCAGAGCTAGGAGTACAGGTGACTGTACCTCTCCTCCAGTAGATGTCCCCAACACAGCTTTGATGCCATTGATGTCATGGATGGGTGGGGCCAACTGCAGTCCCTGCTACATCTACACTTATTGGCTGACAACCATTGGATATGGTGGCCCCAGACAGTCCCACCCACCTTGGTATTGACCATATCACTGCCGGAGGCTGAGTTTAGTAGTGCAAGGAGTAGAAAAAATTACTTGCAATTGTTGATAATGGAAGTCTGGATGACACAGGCAGCTTTGAGACAGAACAATCAAAGTATTTTAGTAATGTATAGTTGCATTTCAATTAAATGGAGTTATATAAAAAGTGTACCCAAACTAAGGCTTTCATTTACCCCAAAAGCCTTATTTGCTGCTTTGTCTGATAAAGTATTCAGTCACTGTTCCTGTGTGCTTTAAATACTCTTCTTACAGTGCACTGCTAACTTAAGTATTATAGCTTCATACTCTGCAAATTACAGTGTTTACTAATCTCTTTACTGAGCTGTGTTCTGTAACACTTTTTTCCTTTGTTAAAGGACATTTGACTGATGGCAGGTTTGTGAATTAGGTTACATGAACTCTGCCTGTGCTTTGCTTTACAATAGACTTCCTTGGTAGGTCTGCATTTCAGCACAGATCACAAGAGGCTCTTTCTATAATTCAGATTGTTAAGCAATTATTAATGAATTGAATACAAACAGCTGGAGAGCTTATACCATTTTATGAGACACATTTAGTTCAATTTAGTCTTTATGATAAAAGAAGTCGTTTATTTTATGAATAAGCTTTGTGCCGGTACTTGTGAAATAATATATTATTTACCGGTATCTTCAAATAGTTAAAGGTTTAGAAATTGTTGTCCAGATTATTTTGGTTCAACTTGGCAAAGAACTCAAAAAAAAAAAAAAAGCTTTGGGTATCATCCATTACTAGTGGACTAGCTTTCAGGTGGTTATTGTGCTAATGTATACTGTATGCATTGTATAACAGTATCAGTATACATAGTGCAAAGTGCAGGCAGTGCAGTGCCACATTTGTTGATGGGGCAGGGCCGCCAAAGCTTTGGAGCTTGGCAACAGCACTCAAAGGGACACGGAAGGGTGGGTGGGTGGCGGGGGATTGTTTTATTAGTCAAGTATGAGATTTCCCCCCCCCCCCCCTAGGTTTGCCATGATGTACCTATAAACATAGTGCTTTTTAGCCATTAACTGGAGGTAAACAGGATGAGTATAGATACACTTTAGATAAGACAGGTTTCTTCTACAGTCGTTGCAGTGCTCTAAGTATTTGCACCTGGTCCAACGTACTTGAGTCTATTGCTAGATTCCTGAAGAAGGGTACTCAATTTATCCACATAGCAACTTTGCATTTTCTGTTTATTTAAATTACACAATGGGCTACAAATTGTAAATGGGACATTACATTTATTACATTATATCACATTATTTATGTTTGTTTTTTTTTATGAAAATCAAATGTGTATAAATTGAGATGTTGAGAAAAAAAATGGTAACATTTCAGACATGGTAATTAGGGTAGCCGATTAAAGCACTGATCAGCACCATAAAAAGCAGATCCTCCCTTTATTAACATGGTGATCTTAAAGGGTAAATTAATAGACAAAAAAAAGTGGCAATAAGATCAAACTTTTTTATTTCCACTATTGCCAAAGTCGGCACAAATCTGCAGCGTTTCCCCACAGACCAGAGGGGCGGGCAAACGCTGCCTATCCGAACATGGGCTTGCTGTCCAGATCACATTGAGGTGCAAATCTGGACAGCATGCTGCAGCCCGCAGCCGAATCCCTATAGCCATGCATGGTATGGTTTAGCGATTTGTGCTGTGGTTGTGCAGCAGAACTGGAGCTGAGGCTGAATCGAAAATGGCCACCACTGCTAGTGGAAAGTGACCCTAATAGCAGGGTTTCCATGCCATCAGAAAAGATTGAGCACTGAATGCCATAATGTTTTTACTTGGCATAACACATTTTGTTATAAGATTAGCTTTCGGGAGTCTATTCTTTATTATATCATCTTATCCGAAATGAAAAATTACAAGTAAAGGGACATAACACAATCATCTTATCAAAAGTGCTTTGGATTTCCACTTATTTATGTCAAGGATGAGATTGGTGCAGAACTACTTCACAGGATAATGGACATGGTCCACCATAAATACTACCCACTTTTAGACCATAAAAGCCTTCATAGCAGAACCCATGATCTATTTTGCAAGTTGATTTCTGTAGACAAATGGCCCATTGAATAAAAAGGGAAAACTTGATGTCTCCAGATTTATGTAAATTTGTCAGATATTTTTGGTTGAACATCTGTATTGATGCAACTTCCAGCTTCCACCTGTCCAGGCAATGCTAATGTAAATGACAGTGTACTATTATTTATGTGTGCCAACTACACCATTGTGTCTGATTATTAAAAGCTTTGCTCCTTTGTATGCAGAAAACATTAATTCTATAATCTGTATTTAATTGGGGTACCACTGCCCTCAAACCCCACCACAGGCAGATTAAACTATTGAGAATTCATTGTGTGCCATCAAAGTGAATTAGCATGTTGGTGTGTTATATGGTAAAAGAATTGCTCATAGTTAAGATTAGATGTTAAAAAAAAAAAAAAAAAAAAAAAAAAAAACACAGAACAAACGTAGAGTGCATTGAGTAAATAGTGGAGAGTAGCACGAGAAACTGCCAGTAAGGGCTCTTGTATATGCTGTTTGTTGTTAAAGAGGAACTTTAGCAAAAAGGGGGAAAAATACATCCGTACATTGCAAAGTGAGAAGTTAAACAATATAAAGAAAGATCAAGAAATTTATATTGGCCATGTAATTTGTTCATATTGTTTGATCCACAGTCAGCCTGCACGTAATCATCTTTACTACTGGCAGACATGAAAAAAAAAAAAAACGACATCACCAACTGCCTTATCAAAAACCACACACCCCTAACAATGCAATAGGTTGCAAGGTTTTTTTTTTTTATAGCTGTTATTTCAAAGCCGTTATTTCATACGATGCAACAAGGCTCTCACAGTGTGATGTCAGGACCTAGGCCCTTTCCTCACACCATGGGAGCGATTTGACCACAATATTAGCCATACAGATGTCCTTGATGATCTATTGGAGAAATGGTAAAGATTTCTCATGGGAAAAGAGGTATTAGCTATTGATTGGGATGAAGTTCAATCCCTGGTTACAGTTCCTCTTTAAATGCATTTGCATAGTGTTTTTAAAAGTCCATCACACACCCCACACATTTTAATGTTAATGAAAGACGCAGATGCTCATGAGTCGTATATAAAAAAAGTGCATCACCACTGCATGCATGAACACATCTATACACTGGTAGTATGAGAGAGCCCTGATGCAGTATATCTGCCCTGTGTCAGAAATTTTGGCTCAGCTAAATGTGCACTGTGTCCTGTGTGCAGTATTGTGCAAGTCACTGGCTGTGTTCTGCCCTTAGAAAAGCTTAACATACAGTTAAGCACCAAACTAACATTTGTATTTCTAACCTGCTTCCTTCCCTGTGGCTTACTCTTGACCTGCTCTGCTTCCCTCGATGCTGAATGTCTCTCCCTTGCTCAGAGCTATAAGAAAGCAATAGATGAGGTTAGTGACATCGATTGTAAGTTTCCGCTGTAAAATCCGTCTTAGGGTTTGGATGTGATCATCGTCAGCAGATCCTGTGCTCTCATTTCAAACTCATTTACTAAACCATGTACTGATATCCAGCATTCACTTTTTTTTCAGTGACGGAGTATGTCATTCTCATGTTTTACCTCGTATGGCCTTTAATGCCCTTTGACAGGAAACCTACTACCATAGATTGTACATCTGTGACAAGAACAGCAACAGTCATGTACATATGTGTTTCCTTGTCCTTCTCGTGGCATTTAAAAATTTAAAGCACATCTCCAGGCACACATTTAAGAATGTCATATAGTAGCTTAATAAGTGCTCAAATGTTACATGTTTTTGTACATAGCTTTTGCTTAAAATCTTGTCTGGAAACTTTGATCACATGAGCAGTTAGTATAACTGAGAGAGCTGTTTTCAGTATAACTGAGAGAGCTGTGGGTGTGGCTACTGCACATGCCTGGATTGCATAATTTTACTATTCAGACTGAATAAAAAGATAGCACAGACTTGATCTCTTTGGTAATATTGCAGCTTGTAGTATTGCCAGTCTGTGTTGTAGGAAGTTGCCAATGTCTAGTCTCCTAACCGTGAACAAATTATTTTTTGACAACATCCAATCAATGCACTTAAACAGACAAAAAAAGCTCTGCAATTCAGTGCCTACAGAAATCTAGGCACATATTTGTGCCTGGAATGAGGTTTTAATAAGGTGAAGGTGATACTTCAGTGTCAGCGCATGCAGAAGGCCATTCCTTCCTCCTCACCATGTGTGTCCATGTTTGGTTTATGGTGCTGGCTGCTGCTTTGTGCTGCTTTTAGGCTTGTTGCCGGATTGTAGACTGAAGGAGTAGTATTTTTTGTATGTTTGTTTTTGACTTCCCCTTGCAATGTCTGCTAATCTGAAAACTGGAAGCTAGATAGTATTATGCTTTTATTTCCTAAAGATACTTGGCAGCAAGAAATTGGGGAAAACAGAAAGTGAAAGGTCATTTATAGCTCGGTCGTTGATTTGCGCATAAAGTTATATAGAATGTATATTTTTTCTGTTTAAACATGGTCTGGGCACCTGTCAGAATCCTGGCCAATTCAAATGGTGCATTATAAAGAATTGTGTCATCTGATGTTATCGTTCGTGAGAACTACTTGTCAAAATGTTCAGTAACTACTTTAAAAAACTGACTTGGATTGCCTATCTAGAGTGTTTGGATACAGAGATCTGGGCACTGCAGCCTTGTCCCTCTCCGTTCAAAATTAGCAGTTATAAACAATTATAATATCCTGTTCTGCCTACCCAAAGAAACTAGAAGGAGAGGCTGGCAAGACAGTGGCATGGAGCTTCTGCTAGTTAGGGTGGGTCACTGTAGCAATAGGTTGCCTCCTGCAGGAGATGACATCATTATTGTTTACAACTGGCAGCATGAATTGGGCAGGTATTTTGCTACATTCTGAGGATATCCCTTACAGGTGGTCCAATTTAAACCTGCCATTCCTTTCACACAAAAAATACATAAATAAAGGTTTGAACTTTACAGAGTATAACATTCACATCATATAGATGAGTTGGTTATATTCATATCAATAGCTAGTCCCCAGATAATTGATAAAACCTTGGTCATGTCAACATTTGAAAATGACTATTAATCACCTTGGCACTAATCTACTTAAGGCAAGCATGGGCAAACTTGGCCCTCCAGCTGTTACAGAACTACAAGTCCCACAATGCATTGCAGGAGTCTGACAGCCACAGTCATGACTCATAAAGGCAAAAGCATTGTGGGACTTGTAGTTCCTTAACAGCTGGAGGGCCGAGTTTGGCCATGCCTGACTTAAGGGAACCCAACAGGAAACCTCATAGGGAACAGTTCTCCAATCACAGCACCCTCTTACAGCACAAAGTGTGATTGGCCAGATAGTGTGAGTGTAGTGTCTACAACCTATTGGAAACCTAGAAGTCTGAGAGGGTACTGTCCGCCCATTGAGGTTTGCTGAATTTCCCTAAAGAGTTTTCCACTGGATCCCCTAAAGTAGACTAGCGCCATCACCTTCTGTTTACTGAATTCGAGGTCTTGCCCCATCCCTTCACAATATTTCTGATCTGCTTATCCTCCCTGACGGTATGATTATTTCCAGATTTTAGGGTCTTTTCAGCACATTTTAGACCCTAAAATTAGGAAAAAAATCATGGCACCAGAATGCCTGCAGCAGCCCCTGCTCTCACTCACCTCTCTGGGCTCCAGTGCTGCAGTTTTCCCTCCGTCCTCCCGGTGGTGCTGTAATCCTGTAATGAGATCACTGACTGCAATCCCACCAGAGTGATTCAGAGCCTTGGAGGACAGGAAGGAGAAGTGGCTACCAGTGCCTAGACCCCCGGGAGGTTAGTAAAAACACTGCATTGAGCTCCTGGCGGCTAGCACGAGTATAGCTTGATAATACCACCACCAAGGAGGTTAAGAGATCATTTGACTTTTCTCAGAGCTACAGCAGGTGCAGTTTTGCACACAGTAAAGTTGCTGTAGGATTGGCTTCAAGTAATGGAATGCTTGTAGAGCTTATAGAGCCCTGTTGTTAGAAGTGTATTTTTCAATCATTTATGTAAGGCTGCCTATAATGCAGTAAGTACACCTAGTACACCTAGTCAGTGTATCTTTTTAGGCTGCTACCAGTATGCTTTGAACAACATTTCAATAAATCAGCTAAATGTCATGGCAAAATAAAAAGTAGATTGATGCGAAAGATCCTTCTTAAAAACTCTAGATCCAGTTTTCATATTTGATTGTAATGCCTTATTGATGTGCATCTGGTCCTTATGGATAGCCAGTCAATTTCTGGCACACAAAATATATGAATGAAACTTTGGAGATATCAGTCCCTAACAATCACGCAGCTTGTTTGGTTAATGCTTTTAACAGTATTTCTTCCATTAAAGAATTCCTTCATGTGATGTGCTTCTTGTGTTGCAATTGTGTGACTAGATATAACAGTTTTCATTCCTGTAGATCACTCTTGTAATCTATACAGCTATATAGATGCTCAATGTATATAGGCTATAACTCTCTCTATACACTTCACTATATTATGCTCCCAAAATCTAGGAATTCAGTAATTTTCTACTTTCATTTATACTTAACTAAAGTTATTATTTTACAGGGATGTGTTTCAGAGAGGTCATGCAGGGTTGACAACCTACACATTTACTAAAATCCATTACTGGTCATTCATAGTCAACTTTTAATTTGTTATAATTTAATTGTGAATTATTCTGGTTCCTGTAATCCATCTCTTATAGAGCAGAAAAAAACAATTATCTAATGGAAAAATGTAGGTGACACTAGCCTGAATGCCAGGTGTCAAATTTGGAGGAAACCAGGCACCGCTTATCACAAGGCCAATACCATCCCTACAGTGAAGCATGGTGGTGGCAACATCATGCTTTGGGAATGTTTATCAGTGGCAGGAACTGGGAGACTAGTCAGGATAAAGGGAAAGATGTAGGCAGCAATGTACAGAGACATCCTGGATGAAAACCTGATCCAGAGCTCTCTTGGACTGGGGCAACGGTTCATGGGCAAAAGCCTCCATTTCAGTCACATTCTTAGGCTTGCGTGCTGCAACTGCTTTCTTTAAGTCTCACCAGAGGTTCTCAATCGGATTTAAGTCTGGTGACTGCGATGGCCACTCCAAAATGTTAGAGCCTTTAACCTCCCTGGCGGTCAATTAAATTTGCCAGAGAGGCAGCGCAGCACTGTTTTAAAAAAAAAAATGTTTTAATCCTGTAGCTAGCCTAGCGCTAGCTACATGATAGCCGCTGAGCAGCGGCATCCTACCACCCACTCCAATCGCCTCTGGCGACGGGCGCGATGACGTCACTGACGCCATCGATGTTGTGACGTCAGATGGAGTCCCGATCCACTGATTGGCCAGGCAGCGGGGGGGGGGGGGGGAGGCACCCTCTAACGCGGTGGGTAGCGGCGAATCGGCGGCGATCGTAACTAACACGCAGCTAGCAAAGTGCTAGCTGCGTGTATAAAAAAAAATTATGCAAATCTGCCCAGCGGGGCCTGAGCAATCCTCCGCAGCGGCTTACCCCGTGTCCAGCACGGGTTTACCGCTAAGGAGGTTAATCTGCAACTATACTCTAGTGGACTTGGAGGTATGCTTGGGATCATTGTCCTGTTGAAAGGTCCAACATCTCCCAAGCCTCAGGTTTGTGATGGACTGCATCACGTTTTTATCCAATATCTCCTGGTACTGAAGAGACACGCTGAAGCTTCCCTGTACCTGCAGAAGCAAAACAGCCCAAAGCAAGATTGACCCCCTGCCATGCTTCACAGTAGGCAAGGTGTTCTTTTCGTCATATCTTTGTTTCATCAGTCCACACAGTCCACAGAACACTATCCCAAAACATTTGTGGTAGTGTTCTGTGGACTGATGAAACAAAATTAGAACTGTTTGGGCCCATGGATCAATGCTATGTTTGGAGGAGGAAGAACAAGGCCTATGAAGAAAAGAACACCTTGCCTACTGTGAAGCATGGCGAGGGGTTAATCATGCTTTGGGGCTGTTTTGCTTCTGCAGGTACAGGGAAGCTTCAGCATGTGCAAGGTGCCATGAATTCTCTTCAGTACCAGGAGATATTGGATGAAAATGTGATGCAGTCCATCACAAACCTGAGGCTTGGGAAACGTTGGATCTTTCAACAGGACAATCATCCCAAGCATACCTCCAAGTCCACTAGAGCATGGTTGCAGATTAAAGGCTGGAACAGGCTGGAGTGGCCATTGCAGTCATTAGACTTAAATCCGATTGAGAACCTCTGGTGGGACTTAAAGAAAGCAGTTGCAGCGCGCAAACCTAAGAATCTGACTGAACTGGAGGCTTTTGCCCATGAAGAATGGGCTAAGATACCCGTAGATCGCTGCAAGACACTTGTGTCAAGCTATACTTCACGTTTAAAAGCTTTTATAACTGGAAAAGGATGTTGTACTAAGAATGATTGTCACTTGGGGGTTGAATAAAACTGATAATGATGTGAGCACAGAAAAGACATTTGTGGTTATTTCATTATAAATGTTATGTTATATTTGTCTGACTAACAAGTGCCTCTTTGATTTAATTGTAAACAAGATGACTGAAATGATCAAAATCAATGTCAAACTGGCCAAATCACTCAATTTCAGTGGGGGTTGAATAATTTTGAACACAACTGTATAATGGATTTTGTAAATTGCTGCGTTGATCAACCCTGCATGGTACCTATGGATGACCATCTGTGTGGCGTTCATGCTCATTACTTGTTGTTGGATAATTCAGTGTCTGGGAAAATATGTATGTTCTTCATGGCTGACTCATTGTACCAAGTACAAGAAGATTCACGTGTCTGTTAAATCAACCTTCTGCCTCACTGTTCCACCTAATGCAGATCGCTTTGGAGCATGTCTTTTTTTGTGTGTGTGCTTGTTTGGGGTCACACAGAAATTTGGGACATAACATACTAATAATCCCAAGTTTTCTGATGTCCCCCACTTGATACTTCTCTACAGGCTGTTATCACACAGGCAATGCCCGCGGATGATGGAAAGATCATGCCGCGGAGAGTGAAAACTAAAAACAAAACGGTAAGAAAACGTCTTGCCCTTTTCAGAAGTTATTTCTCAGTCATAGCACTGCCCATCATAATGTTTGTTTTATTGACATTGGACTATGTGG
This sequence comes from Hyperolius riggenbachi, assembly GCF_040937935.1. Taxonomy (NCBI): domain Eukaryota; kingdom Metazoa; phylum Chordata; class Amphibia; order Anura; family Hyperoliidae; genus Hyperolius; species Hyperolius riggenbachi. The sequence continues at coordinate 176,105,611 of NC_090649.1, read as the reverse complement.
TGAAATTGAGCCTTACATTTTCAATAGCATTGGAAGGAGCCACTTCATTGTGTTTAGCTACTCAAAACGAAGTAACAAATAAACTGGGTTGCAATACTACTAATGTGCCTAACTTGGGTTCTGTGATAAGCCAAAAATGCTTTTATTTCCTATTTTGTTTTGATTTAGAGCAATTACAATGTTGAATTAATTTGACCCACTAATATGTGTAATTTGTAATAAGCGTTATGAACTAATTGTAATTTTTAAATTGGGCTTTAAATTAATAAATATTTGCTGTTCTGTGCCCCAGTTGTGAGAATTTCAGTTTCCTGTCTAGACACAAAGTAGCATAGTCAATGGGAAATAAAACTTTTGCTTTTTGTTGTTGTTGTTGGTTTTTTTTGGGGGGGGGGGGTAGAATGGGGAAATGTTAGAATACTCGTTTGCCTTTTAGTGTTAATCCGCCAGGGAAAAAAGCGCACAAAAAGACCCTAGCATTTTCCTAATATATTAACACTAATCAATTTTATTTTAAATCAACATATCGATAATGCAGCATGGAACACAATAAAAATGCTTAAAAGCAATTCATCTTTCACTTAACTCTATGGAGCGTGTGATAAATGTTTCAGTCAGTTCCACAAACTAAGTAAAAAATACTTAAAGAGACTAACAAAAATGTCATCCTTTTTTCTACTATCCTACAACCTATTCTAATGTGCTCTGGCTTACTGCAGCACTTTCTACTATCACCGTCTCTATAATAAATCAACTTATCTTTATCCCGTCAGATTTGTCGCCCTGTGTCTGGAAGGCTACCAACTCTTCAGTGTTGTTGATCTGTTATACACGCCCCCATCCCCCTCCAGGCCCCTCTATGCACACTTCCGTGTGTTATTTACATTAGGTAGCCTCTCTGCTCTCTTGTCAGTGAGAGAAGAGAGCTGCCTGCCTTTTACAAGCTGGATAAATCGTCCTCTGAGCTGGCTTGGCTGTCACATACTGAGGAATTACAGACACAGAGCTGTCTGCAGAAAGAAACAATCAGCCTGTCACTCTTCAGTGGATGATAGCTGCAGGGGGAAGAAGGTAAACACACAAATGATCTCTTGAGATTCAAAAGGAAGGCTGTATACAGCCTCCTTGTGTAATGATGTATTTTGTATGTGTTGACATACTGTACATCAACCTACTTCTGGTTTTGGTGGCCATTTTGTTTATAAACAAACTTTTTAAAACTGTTTTTGACTACTTTTAATGCGGCGGGGAGCGTCGAAATTGTGAAAGAGGGGAATAGGAGATGTCCCCTAACGCACTGGTATGTTTACTTTTGTGCGATTTTAACCATACAGATTCTCTTTAAAAGCAATTTATCCTCCAATCAGTAATCAATTTTTTGGTGTCAGTGATAAACATATCACGTCGACAAATAGCCACACAACTCAGAGTATAATGCTAAGAGATGGAGAGGCAGCCGAAATAGCTGTCAAATACATCCTTGATCTCAAGATTATATATACTGTATAGTTTACTAAACTGGCCACAAGCAGTACAAAATAAAAAAGTGCTATAATGCAATCATCTTTCGATTCCTATATAGTATAAATGTTTCACTCATAAATAATGGAAGTGAGATGTATAAAATTGTTAAATGGGTAATAACCTGTACCCTAACAACACATTTAGCAAATCATAAGAAGTAAGCCATTTATTTTTGGTCTCTTGAGGACTGGTAACTATATTTTTCTTAATGGCTTACATCTTATGATTAACTCCACTGCTGAACATACCCCTATGGTATAGGTTATTACCTGTTTACCAATACTGTTATATGGCATCTTCATTATTTATGAGTGATATGTTTATAATATATATGAACTGAAAATTATTGCATCTTAGCACTTTTTTTCTTTTGTATTCTGCTCTGCTTGAGGCCAATTTAAACTATACAGTGTATATGATCTATAATCACGGACGTATTTCAGTGCCATTGTGTCTCTTGGGATTGTGATATCAGTGGTGTAGCTATTTGTTGACCTGAGATAAGTATCTTTAATACCATGGAATTGATAACGGATTAATTGCTTTTAGGTATTTTTAATTCCACCCTTGTTGCATTATCTACATGTTGTTGCACAATAAAAGTGATTACATTAAATTATTTTCCAAGTTCCAGGGTCTTTTTTGTGTTTTTTTCATTTTATTGCTGCCTCTCTTGTCCTGTCTATGGGACTACAAGTTTTCATACTAAAGCAACAGAGATCCATGGAGGTTCCAGAGATAGGTGAGGTGGGAAAATTCCCTGATGGAGACTCAAACTGTATAACCCACCAAAAGTTTCCATCATATTTCCATACTATTCAAAACAAACATAAACTTGACTTTAAAGTGCAATTCAAAGAGTCTAGGGGCCTGATATACTTACAGTAATCACTATTGTAGTAGGGGTGATTAATAAGATGCAAACAATTTATCCTTGGATTCACATTTCATGTAAATGTTATACAGCTTGAAGTAAGGAAATTATTCTAATTGATCCAATGTCAAGCTGCATATAATTTATATGACATTTGAATGCAAGGAGAAATAATTAGCCTCATATTCATCATCCCTAATCAACAGCTTTAAGGGCTAGTGATGGCTTAATGCATGCCTAATATATACCAATGATTCAGTTACGACAGGTGCTATGCAAAAAAAACCTCACATGCTCATTTGGAAAAATTGGCAACTTTTTCCCAAACATCAGCACACACTCACCATCCAGACTGTTGTGCAAAATAACTCAACAGCTGTGCTCATATTTCTTTAGGAATAGTAGCTTATGCACTTAATTTGTGTTCCCCTGATGCAGCTCTATTGGGGTGAAACATGTTGGAATCGGGGTGTTTTAGGATGTTGTTGGTGGGGTTTCACTCTGATGGCAGATCGACTTGTGAAATGAGAGGGTGACATCTATTATTCCTCTGCCTACTTGGTAACCCTAAGGGCTCGTTTCCACTAGTGCGGCGTGCGTCTGCGAGATGGGATCACAGGCAAATCCCATGAGCCGTGCCATGCACAGCTATGGGATTCACAGCCTCCGCAGCGAATTCTGTGCCTAGTACCGGCCGAATCGCTACCCCAGTCTCCCCTATGGCAGAGTTTCCCCGTGCGATTCATGTGCGGGGAAACTGCGGAATTGTGGCGGTTTCCGCGATAGTGGAAACGGGCCTTAAAGAGACACTGAAGCGAAAAAAAATAATAATGATATTATGATTTGTATGTGTAGTACAGCTAAGAAATAAAACATTAAGATCAGACACATCAGTCTAATTGTTTCCAGTACATGAAGAGTTGAGAAACTCCAGTTGTTATCTCTATGCAAACAAGCCATTAAGCTCTCCGACTAAGTTAGTCATGGAGAGGGCTGTTATCTGACTTTTATTATCTCAACTGTAAGTGAACTGTTTACTGTTTCTCTGCTAGAGGAGAGGTCATTACTTCACAGACTGCTCTGAAAGAATCATTTTGAATGCTGAGTGTTGTGTAATCTGCACATATTATAGAATAATGCAATGTTAGAAAAAACACTATATACCTGAAAATAAAAGTATGAGAATATTTTCTTTGCTGCTAATCTTCTAGTAATTATTCATAGTACACAACCAATTCATTATATCATATATTTTTTTTCGCTTCAGTGTCTCTTTAAGAGGAATTGAAAATAGTAGTGACTGGCTTAACAGATGGGACAGTTGTCTGTGTATATGACTGTTTAGGTAAAATAAAGGTCAATAGTTCATATATTTTTAGCTTCTGTGACACTCGGCCATATGAGACAATACAACATTAAACATGTTTAGCTGCTATACAGAAAATAAAGCTCTGGGATCCTACAAAAAAGGTAATTTTAGGAGTAGGAGGATAGATGCAGTTCTTTATCTTATTAGTTTATTTTCACCTCAGGTTTCCTTAAATTTTAATTGAATTTACCCTCTTGAAGCAAGTGCTACTGAGTCAGGCCCCTGGTCAGCTAGTGCACAGTATTATTTCTTTTCCTTTATTTTATGTTATATATTGGGTTGTAAAGCAACAGTGTATATAAGTTAAATTGACCATATGGGTGATTCCCTGTATTCAGTTGCCCATTATTAAAACATACTGCAGAACTTAGAAATCCTTGTTTTTAATAGTGTGTTTGGCCATGGTGATTCTGTAGAACAGTTTAATTGCTGGTTTTGTCATCAATGAAATCTTGTTACTGAGGCATACTTACAAGCTTGTTTTAAGGGTTTAGTCCACTCAAACCTTATATTCTGAGCAACTCCTCCCACCTCCTCTTACTTTACTGGCTGCAGCAAAAAGCAGTTGTACCCCTACTCTTGCACTTTTTGTAAGGCCATTAAGATACAGAGTTATGCAGAACTGTCATAATGACCAGTACTACAAGCTGATTTTGCATCTATGGTCTCTGGCAGGCATTAAAACGGATGGTTAATTCAGAGCATCATGATGAATACATTTATAGTAATAATTTTGCTGAGAATGACTCTTAAAGAACACCTGAAGTGAGAGGGATATGGAGGCTGCCATATGTATTTCCTTTTAAGCAATACCAGTTGCCTGATGATCCTGATGATGCTCTGCCTCTAATACTTTTACCAAGAAGTTTTAAATCAGGGTGATGCCATTTATTGGCTAACTAAAAAGAATAAGAATAAGCAAGCTTTTGGCTTTGCAGCCTTCGTCGGGCTTAAAGAGAAACTCCAACCAAGAATTTAACTGTATCCCAATCAGTAGCTGATACCCCCTTTTACATGAGAAATATATTGCTTTTCACAAACAGACCATCAGGGGGCGCTGTATGACTGATATTGTGGTGAAACCCCTCCCACAAAGAAATTCTGAGGACCGCGGTACTTTTGACAGTTTGCCACAGTGTAACAAGGTTCACAGACAGGAAATAGCTGTTTACAGCTGTCTCCAACGGCCAAAACAGCTAGCAGCAGCTACAAAACCTGCCCACAGTAACAATGTCACCATGTAATAAATGTCAGAACGTAAATCGGGGAGAGGAAAGATTTTACAATGAGCAAACACTGACTAAATCATTTATACATAATTATTGTAAAAATGAAGCACTTTTTTTATTACACTATTTTCACTGGCGTTCCTCTTTAAATCCTGTTTTCTTGCAGGCTGATGGTACAGACAGCTTTATATATTTTAGCCATACAGCCTGAACAAGCATGCAGCAGATCAGGTGCTTCTGACATAACTGTCAGATCTGACAAGATTAGCTGCATGCTTGTTTCTGGTGTTATTCAGACACTATTGCGGCCACATAGATTATCACGGCTCCCAGGCAATTGATATTGTTTAAAAGGAAATAAATAATGCAGCCTTCAAATACTTCTCTCTTTAGGTTCCCTTTAAGTCACAGTACCAGAATAATGTTTCTTATCTCACAGATTTCTAAAAATATGTCCCAGAACAAGTCTCGCCAGTCTGTAGCATCCTATTTAATGGGCTTAAGACAGATTTAATCTGTTGCCAATATATAAATGTTTAGTTGGCGAGCAGTCTCCCAGTGCCTGGATTAAAGCGCAAATTAAAAATGGTTATATGGTGAGGATTCAAATTAGCAAACACCTGACAGAACAATAACTCATCTCTGAAATATTTTTTTTAAAACCTAATTTTAAATGGAGCATTTGCTTTCCAAACAACTGCTGATCCACCACAAGCCCTTTTTAAGATGGCAATACGATTGGTGGTTTACTGGCATTTGGTTCATGCTGCCAGTAAGTTCTGCTGCTGAGCTGCCATAGTAGCCTCAGTAGGCCACCTATGGGCCTGAACACATTAATGTGCGTCTGTCTGCTTTTCAGCAACCTTTTATCCATCTCTAACACTGATGTGTTGCTGATAAAAAGTCAGAAGCGCGCTAGAACGTTAAGGCCCTTACTGCTTCCTGAAGTTACCATGTGGTCAGCTGCTGTTTTCGCAAGTAGAAAATTAGGCTACCCACTGCCCTTCACCACAGCAGGCTTTTGACAAGTACCTCTAAAAATACTTACAAATGACTGTCTGCTACTTTGCACTTGTCACTTCAGACACATACACAGTTATCACAGCACTCCAACTCTTCATCTAAAATATCCCTAACCCTTTTCTACGGTATTCAAAAACAAAGTGAAAGTTTTGCTTTGACTTGAGCTTTAATATTACTGTGTGGTATAACTTTCACTCTGGATGAGGCCAATTTGAAGAATTCTAAGCCAAATATGCATGCTGTAAATACTGGCAAAAAAACCCTACTTTTTACAACTTTCTGTTGTGTATTTGGAACCTTCAATAGAAGTCCTTCAGACTCTGACGACTAGCCACCAGTTTTGCGTTGCATGTGACAGACTCAAGTTATGCTATTCCACAATGATTGTAGCACACACTATTAGCAGATAGATACGTGCTGCTGTTTTTGTAGGCCAATTTGCATTTCAGAAATACATTCTTTGAAAATAAATAATTGTGGTAATTATATGTGGTAATAATGTTTTTTTTCCTTGAAACCTTTGTTATTGCATTGACGGCTACATTGGTCACTAATTAGGGGGAAATGGTAAGACCAATGCTTTGTTCGTCATTTGCATGTTTTCTTCCACAGAACAAGCCAAATCATCTATAGAGTCTTCATGCTTTACCACTTCTTCACCTACATTGCTTTAAAGCATGACCTAGATACTGACTATATCCTCTACTTGCTGGCTGTGATGGTGCTGTAAATAAGCAAAGCTGTCTTATTATCATGTCAAAATCACAGTAAGCTGAGAAAATGCAATTTTTTGGTTGTTTTTTTATCAATAAATGCTATGTTACTCAAAACTGTATAGTTACTACATATTTAATATAGATCAAAATTAAGGATGCCAATAGGTGTGTATGAAATAGGAAATATTTTCCAGCTTACTATGACTGATATCTCTGATTTTCACAGAAAGTGTATCCATCTGTTCTGCACACCAGGCATATAATGGTTGGAAATGCGTCTGTCAGTAAGACTGGCTCACGATGTTCTTTTTTTGCCTTAACCGTCTGTCTAAATGTGTGTAACTTTATTGTTCAGCTACTTTCCCGCTGGTTTGGCTGCCGCTGAGCGTTTACGTCAAGGAGGTGGCACATTTTATTCATAGCTGTGTTTTTGGTCTAGGTAAACAATAACATTTCCTCTTTTTTTCAGGATCTCACTGCCTTGGCAAAGGAGTTGAGAGAGCTGCGCATTGAAGAGACAAATCGGCCAATTAAGAAGGTGACTGATTACTCTTCATCCAGTGAGGAGTCTGAGAGCAGTGAGGAGGAAGATGGGGAGAGTGAGACTCAGGATGGAACTGTGCCAGTTAGTGACATCCCCAGACTCATGTGAGTGTGCCTTTAGTGTTCCACTGTTAATGATACTATTAATGATTAACAGATGTCTACACTGAATCAGAGTCATTATTCATCCTGTGTTTAAACTTTTCAAGTGGTCAAAGTTGTGCAAGATCTTCTGCTATATGTTCATTTAGCATAGAATAATGCAGGATGGTCTTAAAGGACAACTGTAGTGAGAAGAATATGTAGGCTGCCATATGTATTTCCTCTTAAACAATGCCAGTTGCTTGGCAGCCCTGCTTATCTATTTGGATGCAGTTTCTGAATAACACCAGAAACAAGCATGCAGCTAATCTAATCAGATCTGACAATAATGGCAGAAACATCTGATCTCCGTGCTTGTTCAGAGTCTGGCTAAAGGTATTAGAGGGAAAGGATCAGCAGGCTAGCCAGGCAACTGGTATTTGCTTATAAGGAAATATATATGGCAGCCTCCATATCCCTCTCACTTCAGGTGTCCTTTAAAGTTTTTATACACAGGCATATACAATTTTTTGTTCCACACCTACTGTTGGTTTCATTGGAATTCCTTCAACTACACCCTGGTTAGACTAGTGTTTAAATATTAAAGATAGTCTGTATTGTTAAAATCGCACAAATTAAACATACCAGTGCGTTAGGGGACATCTCCTATTCCCCTCTGTCACAATTTCGCCGCTCCCCGCCGCATTAAAAGTAGTCAAAAACAGTTTTCAAAAGCTTGTTTATAAACAAACAAAATGGCCACCAAAACAGGAAGTAGGTTGATGTACAGTATGTCCACACATAGAAAATACATCCATACTCAAGCAGGCTGTATACAGCCTTCCTTATGAATCTCAAAAGATCATTTGTGTGTTTACCTTCTGTCCCCTGCAGCTCTCATGCACTTAGTAGTACACTGGCTGATCGTTTCTTCCTGCAGACAACTCTGCCCTGTGTCTGTAATTCCTCAGTATGTGTCAGCTAGCTCCTTTCACAGCCTAACAGAGGAGGATTTTTATCCAGCTCTCTTGTCTCACTGATATCTGAGAGCAGAGACACTGCTGGCTTATGTAAATAACACACACACTGAAGTGTGCATAAAGGGGCCCGGAGGGGGGCGTGCATAGCAGATCACGCTGAAGAGTTGGCAGCCTTCCAGACACAGGGCGACAAGTCAGACAGGGGAAAGATACATTGATTTATTACAGAGACTGTGATAGTAGAAAGTGCTGCAGTAAGCCAGAGCACATTAGAATAGGTTTAGGAACTTGTAGGATGGTAGAAAACAGGATGACATTTTTGTTACAGAGTCTTTTTTCAGGATGTATTGATAATGTAGACTCCAAACCTGAGTTCTAGATTCACTCACTGTGTGTGGAGGAAGTCACTGAGCACTCATTTACATCTACGTTACCCGTTTTAAAAGTGGAAGCCATAAACCACCTTCAAATCCCATTCTTTGTACACAAACCGAGTATGCTCTTGCACATTCACATAGAATTACTCTGTATACATTAGGAAGAAGTTCTCATACTGTGCTCTGAGTCAGTTTTACTTCAGTACAAATTTAAATACAGGATACACAGAAGAGTGGAATAATCCCTCAACAGTGGGTGGTAGGTTGTAACAAGCCTGTCAAAACCCAGTGCCTACTGAAAGATGCATTGATCCGCTTCCTACTGTTTATTCTATATTTCATTTTGTGTTGAAGTAAGACTGACCCAGATCTTGCTTGCTGTAGCTATTATGAATGGTCTCGGTTAAGCTGGGTAACTTACATATGGGAATAAAACAAGGAAAGTAGGAAAATAATTGGGAATTTTTCTGCCATTGTAGGTGGTGTGCTATTCAGCGGCAAGGCTGGTCAGGTTCACTTGGTAGGAAATCATGCTGTTGGCATTTCTTAACAATATAAAGAATGGTGATTGAATTTACCCAAGACATTTACTTATAACCAAAATAAGAAAACAGTGGTTGACTCACCTAAGGGGGTGCATGGATGGATAGACCTAACTGATTTACCATAAATGAAAAATGCAAAACCTGTTATATTTTATCAAACTCTGAGCAATTAACTAAAATAAACCTATTGGGTGAAAACAAAAATTCTAGGAAGGCTCCCAGTAGTCCTCAGTCCACTTTTTGTTTACTTTCCAGTTGTCTTTTGTCCAGTTGTGCTGCAAGTTGTTAAGCAAGTGTTGGCTGTGTATCCATCCTGCCACTTGGGGTTACTGAGACTATAAGAAAGAAAAGTGGGAAGTGGGTGTGTAAATAGAAGCCATTACCCTTTGCCTATTACTGGAATGGATGGCATGTGGATGATCATCAGAGAAGTAGTAGCCTGGAGCATCTTCACAATTATCCCAGCAGGGCTGAGTGAGAAGACACCTGTAAAGGAAAGAAGAAGGGGCTGGGACCAGCGGGAACCTTCCCAGAGAATTCCACATATTTTATTTTTCTTTCTATAGGCTCATTTTAGTTTACTATCTGTAGTTCAATTTAATGTATTATAAGTTTACCTTTTTTTCCTTTGTTAAATACAGAAGTATTGTGCCATTTTTCTGTGTTTTTTTTTTTTACGGCTTATTTCTGTATGATGGTTTGTTGCTATTCAGTGAGCAGTACTATTCAATGAGCACCACAAATGACATGTCACAATATTGTTATGTGCAGACCGACAGGAGGATCTGGAAACAATGAGCCATATAATGCAGGAACCCAAGGCCTTGAAAGCTCCCCGTCTGAGACATTCAGAAGCATCTCAAGGGAAGGAACGTTAATGGTCCGAGAGGTAAGCCAGAAAGGCCTGCAAAAGGATTAAGTGCTAGTACTAACAATTCTCTTATTGTTACATTCCGCATAAATAACTTCGCAGAACTAAAAATGTCACCACTTGTGATTTAATTTCAGAATGTAAATCAGGGAGAGGAAAGATTTTACAATAGGCAAAAACTGATTAAATAACCTATAAATTAATATTGTAGAAAGCAAGTTATTTTATTAATTGTTGTTTTCACTACAGTTCCTCTTTAAGTTTATTCCTTATCTAGTCCTGATTCTTCCATATACATCACTTCGTAGTTTCCATAAATGCAGAGAATGTCCCCAGAGTCTCCCTTGGCAAGCTGGTGTGATAATGAATGCAGAGAAATGCGTAGTAAATATTTTATATTATCCTGGCAATGCCTCGCTGTACTTGGTATGCACATGTGGCAGCTGAGAGGATTGGTGATTCATATTCAGGATTTCATTAAATAAATGTCAGTCCTGCCAGCACAAGCAGGATGGGATTCAGGGAGAGCTGACATCAAAGATCATTTACTTCTTACCGGATCCATCATTTTATCCTAGAAAGCTTCGCACTTCGATGGCTTGAATTTTATGCATGATGGAGATAGGAAGAAACAGAAAATTACGCTGGGTCCAGTGTTCAAATAACTCACATAACCTGGTGTGCATGGAAGGAAATAGTGTCTGTGTTTGAATATCCCCTGGTGGTGCTGCGGCTCTGACTGGACGTAGATTAAACGTCGCACTGAATCACGCATCCCTGCTGATCTCGCCGATCTGCACCCGCCGCAGTTCTGTAAGACGGCCGAGCTCTGTATGCAGGTCAGGAGCAGCTTTCATTGGCTCTTGACCGTGTGACCTTGGAGAGCCAATCACATTGGCTCCCATTGAGAGACAGTGTCAGGAGCCAATGAAAGCGTCTCCTGACCGGCTTTCAGCACTCTGCTGTCATGGTGACAGCAGAGAAAGGAGCCTGCGACGATGGGGCAGCACCGTGAGCAGCGGTTATGTGCGGCGATTCGTCGGGAGGTGGCGTTTTACCGTAACGGCAGTCTCTGGTCCTGAAGGGGGCAGAGGCTGCTGGTACGAAAGGGGTTAAGCAGGGTTCAATCCTGCCTTTTCCTGCATGCAAATTTGCTTTTTTTTTTTTTTTTTATTAAAGCAAGGTTTATTGAAACAAAATATCCGGTCCAAATAAGCACAAGTATAGTAAGAATGTAGCATGTCAAGAAGCATACAATCATGTGCATCAGAACAATAGGATCCATGTTCAATAAAACCTTGAAATAAACAAAACAAACAGGGCCCTACAGCACATAAAGCAGGTAAGGTAACAAATAAATACATCAGCCAGAAGGCCACAGAAAAAGAAAAAAAAAATATGAGAATTTCACATGCGGAAAAAACACTCACAGCGGTGCAGTATAATTTTGCACATGGTGCATTTTCTCCTTGGCAATCAGCAATGTGGCAAACCACATGCATTGGAATACACACAAAGGTGTATAGTGTCTGAAAATCCATGTGCAAAAAATTTTTGCATTTTTCAAGTGTTAACCCTCCCTGACTTTACATACACGTTTTCTCATCATGTTACATGTCACTTCAGGTACTCTTTAAGGCATATCGTATAACTATATAGTCACTTTAGGAGGATTTCACTGTAGGCCATACCAAACTGTAATTCTGCTTTTACTTTCTATCAGATTCTGTGTTTAATCTTCTCAATAATTGGAAGAAAATTTGATTTCTATGGTCAACATTCCACTTTTTTGTTTTTATCAAGATGTAAAAAGACTCCACTGAATTTAATGTAATTTTTGCCGTTTTAGATGCAGATTAAATCGCACTTCTCCCTGCTGAACATAACTAATTACCCATGTAGGAGTCTTTCTAGATGTTTAAGCTTTCAGTTCATGAGGAGAAGATTACATTTACAAGTCTAAAGGAAAACGCATAGAAAACAAATATAGACATTTAGCACTTATAAAGTATATACTTTAGAACTGACTTACCATAATTAAAGCCCAATTATAGCCAAAATGTTTTTGGTTTGGTTTTTTTTAGAAAAAGTGGAAAACAGAACCTCTCTTGGGTTCTTACTGCTGTGTATCCATGTGAGATCTTTTCCTCTAACTTCCTTTCCAGACAGGAAGTAGAGAAGATAGCTTCATCAGAAAGTAAAATGAGAAAAATAGTCAATTTGTTTTGTTGGGAAGAGGTAGAAGCTCTATCGGGTTTTTATTACTGCCTTAGCTCTTTTCTAGATAATATATAATAGTATAATAGGCTCACACAAAGGCATACTAGAAGCTGCTGCAAATAAGGGAGATTCTTACCCTCAGGGAGACACAGACAGTAGCGGCAGCTTGTTAGAGATTCACACTCCCTTGTGTGAACACTTCCTTAATATAAAACCCCAAATTTACTTTGTATAATAACTAAGCTGGTTAAAGAGAACCAGAGAAGACATGAAGGAAAGGTTTTATACATACCTGGGGCTTTCTCCAGCCCCATACGCACGGATCGCTCCCACGCCGCCGTCCTCCGCTGCCTGTATGCGCCGGTACTGGGTCCCGTAGTTTCGGCCAGTCGACGTCATCACGCGGCCAATTGTACGCATCACAGGGGCTCCCTCCATACCCTTACGCGTGCGGCTCCATACTGTGCAGCCGCATGCGTAAGGGTATGCCGGGAACCCCTGTACATGCGGACAATTGGCCGTGTCCGCCGGAAGTGACGGGACCCGGTACCGCCGACACAGGAAGCGGAGGATGGCGGCGTGGGAGCGATCCAGGCTTCTGGGGCTGGAAGAAGCCCCAGGTATGTATGAAACCTTTTCCTATTTTAGGTTTTGACTCCTCTCTGGTTCCCTTTAAGTATATAAGGTTGGAAAAGGATGACTGGGTCTCCACCTGGATTTTAGCGAAATGCTGAATTTATTGTACCATAGCAAAAGATAAAACACACGACGTTTCGGCCTGCGGCCTTTATCAAGTGTAACCAAGTATAAGTATATAAGGTTGCCTGACTCTGCAGTATGCAAAGGTAGAATTATTTTGAAGACTAGAAAACAAAAATGCTATCAGTAGAACATGATATTGGGAAGGAAATGTAACATCTGATCTCACTCTCTGGAAGCCACATCGCCATCTGCAGGCTATATACAGAAATTCAGGCTAATTCTCCAGGGAAGTAAATTCATATTTTGATGTGCTTTAGCAGATTAATTCAGTACCTTAGATTCATTTAACCAAACCTATAAATTACAGCTGCAGCATTTAGACAAGAGTTTGACCATGGTAGTAATTATCAGAGTAGAATTCATAAGCAATGCCTATATTTTGCTGTTATAAATGAGGTCACAGAAAGACACTGTAGGTATGGCCAGAATTATTTTGAGCGAATAAAGAGAATTTTCTCTGACGTATTGAAAGAATGCACTGCTTCTGCCTGTTTTTATGTTATGGTGTACATTGCTTGTCTATACATTTCAGTGTTTCTGAACTCTTGGCTTTTTTCATATACTCGTCACTGTTATCTAACTGCTATTTAAGCTCTCGTAATGGAGTTGTCCGTGTACTTTCCTTTATTTGTCCGCAGACATCTGGAGATAAAAAACGCTCTGGCCATGCAGAAAGTAATGGTTTTGCCGGCCATATAAACCTTCCTGATTTAGTCCAGCAGAGCCACTCCCCGGTGGGTACTCCAACTGAGCCTATAGGGAGAGGTTCAACGCATGCACAGGAAGTGGAGACTGGGACTGAAGTAGGTGGTGGCACTACCAAACTAACGTTTCTGCTTGCTGGATAACTGCTGACAAGTCCTAACTGTGGTGTTACTCTACTTTTACTGTGTTTCCTTTTCTTAACTGTCTTTAACCACTTCACACAAACAAAATATATAATCACACATGCATGGCAAAACACTAGTTGATTAAGGGAGAAGGGTAATCTATGCATGTCACCGTTTTTAGGAAATTATTTTCTGCGAAACTATTGCATGCTCTAAACTTCTTTTCAATTGAAAAAATAATAATAATCAGAAATAAATGTAAAGCTTTCTATGCATTCATGCAGGAAAAAAACATTTAATGTTGTTCTCACTTCATAGTTTTTTATTAGTAATTTAAATATTTTAACCTGATAAATGCTCCAAAATCATTGGATCTTGTTTTCACTTTTTACAAACTTGCACTAATTGATTACCTGTGGAGCTTTAAAACAAATCTGTAGGCAGATCTACTCGATCATTCAGCGGTTACCATAGAGACATGAGTTTACTGGCTGGAGGAGCTTAGCCACACTTCCTGTCTTTATACCAAGTAACGTTATCCACAATGGTCCAGCGATTGCCATATGAGTTCCCAGTATGTTTGTGAATAATGACACCCAAGAAAAGACTAGGTGCAGTGCAGGCACATACAGTGATCCTAAAAGTATATCTAAATATCTTATGTTGCCTGTTGGAATGTAGCACCATTGTTTGATATCGGATAAATAAAAATAAAAAACATCAGACGTTACAGTGATTACCTCATCCTCTGATTACTTCTGGACAGGCGTCATGGGGTTTACACCACTCACATTCACTACTGATCGGGGGAGATGTGTGGCAGTTACCGCTATTAAACTCCCTTTTACCATAGGTGGGAAAAGTGTGACAGGGATGCAGCATGGTGGGTTGTGGAAGTGCCAGGTGTTGGCACAGCGCTGATCAGAGCTGAATTAGCTAGGAGGATCAAGGCTGGCTGGCAGGGTGGTAAGGTCACATGACCACAGAGTGATCCTTTGTTCTTAACTATCTCCTGCTGATTTCTGTATACATCGATCAGTCGGCCATACATGTATAAACTGAAAGAGGGGCGCTGCACTCATGTGTGCCACGACCTAAAGCTCGGTACTGTGGGCGGGGGGGCACAAGTCCAGTAAAAGCAAAAAAGGTCAGCACCACTCTAAGTAATCTAAGCCCAATTACATTTATTGGCACAGCAAAAATACTGACATGACCGAGCAGCAACAGACTGCTGTTTCAGACTATCCCCATTTTCAAGCTGCTAGTAGTCACGGTGACTACCAGAAAAAGGATGTAGTCCGACACAGCAGTCTGTTGCTGCTCGGTCATGTATGTATTTTTGCTGTGTCAATAAATGTAATTGGGCTTTGATTACTTTGTGCCAACAGCGTTGTGCCAACTTTTTTTGCTTTTACTAGTCATATACATGTATATGCTGCAGGAAGAATGATCGATATTTACCAGCACGTCCAGTCACAAAACTATCAAGGAAACAAATGATTATTGATAGTTTCCTATTGCTCAGGAGCAGAAATCCCTTCTAAGCGGCAGATTATTCAGTCATTTTGATCAGATCATTTGGCAATGGAAAGTAACATTTGGCTTGTGATTTCAAGCCCGGAAACAGCTAAAATGAACAATGCAAGTACATTGCATTATTCACTAGACTTTCTTTTTAAATTATTTTAAAGTATAGATTAACTTAACTATTACATTTTGAAATATACATAAATAACCATTTTATACTGCTATTTTTGTGGTTAGTAATATTGATGATTGCCTTTGCTTTTAAATTAATATACCTATTACTCTAGTAACTGTTCCTACTAAAGATTATTTTTAAATAATTTCCTTTTTTACCTCCATTTTTTATGATCATACTAGTATGGTGGGGGAACAACCACAAAAGCATCTTTTACACCATTTGTTGACACAAGAGTTTACCAGACATCACCTACTGATAATGACGATGATGAGGATGACGATGATGATGACGAAGATACATCTGCAACAGGTATTAAGAACCAGCGGTTTGTACTTGAACATGTTATTGTTCTTATGGTAGTGTACAGGTAGGTCTGCAGGTCATTTCATTTGGTTAAAATTTCAGTGTGAAAGCTTTATTTAATAATACTGTGAACAAAGCAGTAAATACCATTTTACAGGATATCTGTTGTAAACAGAGATATACTAAACTACGTAAAGCTTACACTTGATTGCTGTTGGGTAAAGCACAGCAGCCCCCTTTCCACAGTACTGTTAAATAAACCCTGCTGAAGTTTTACATGTGATAGGTCAGTCCATAATGCTAGGAAGAATGGACACAATGGTTGCTTCCTTTACAGATTCGCAAATTTTTTTAATCGGGAAATATTACGTCCACCAAAACATCAAATGGAATTGTCCTGTTTGTCAGTCACACAAAGCATACATACATTTTCATCATTATTTTGCTCCACGGACTACTCTATCCATTTCAACTGAGAGCTGTTTTCAGAGCATGATGGATTTTGGTATGATCACTATTGTCTTGCCTCCCTTCCCAGAGACGAGCAATACCCGACTTCAGTTGCCTGGATTCCTATCTCTTCTAATCTCCCTTATTACTAATAGAACATGCAAATAAATCTCTTCTGAAACAGGAAGAGGAAGCAGTGGTAGCAAATGAAAACCACTAGCTGCTGATCAACACAGCTGTGTGCTACATGATCAACAACTAGTGACTTTCTAAAAAAGCTAGGTTGGCTTTTACTTTCTCATACTTTGGAACTTTGGAGATTGGTATGTTAGGCAAATTTTCATTCTTTTTGTTTGTACAGTGTACAAAAAAAGAGTAATCTCTATACAGAAAAAAACAATAGATTGCAGCTACTTACAGTTGTCAAAATAAATAGTATGTTAGGGTGTTGGAAAATCAGCAAAGATACTAGGACAATTGGGAACAATACAGTAAGGGCATTGGGAGGCTACATGCTGCGTAGCAGAGGAAAAGAACACTATGGTAAATTTTGATACACGGTGTACAGGAGTAACAGCAATTTGGACAACTGCAGAACATTTATAAACCAAGATTTTGAAATGAGCGGCAAAACCACTTATTCCATGTTAAATGAAATTTGTCAAGGGTACCCTGATGTGCAAAAACAGGTTTTTTGTCGTGTAGATGTATAACATCCAGACAGCACTCTAGGGATAGAGCAGGATCAGCCAAGTATCTAGAGATAGAGCAGGATCAGCCAAGTAGATGACACCATCTACATTCAAACTGATACTCTTCAGTATGGGGGGGGGGGGGGGGCTGAAAAATGGTGATGAGGGGATACGTTTGGCTTCTGCATGCTAAAGGTTCCACCGCTAGTGCATATATGGGGCCATGTAGGTCCTAGCTTTTTTTGTGCCAAAAGTGTACCTGCTTTCTCTCCCTGTTCATATTGAAGTTGTTCACTAAAAATATTTTACTAAGAGTGGCTTCTTCAATGAGATGTTTGTGCTTATGTTGAACCTTTCTCCATGCTAACTTGTTAGCGAGGGAAGAATCATTTACACATTCAGTCTCTGAAACTGAAATTTGGTCAGCTAACTCCTGCTCCCTCTTCCTAGTGTCAGCTTTACGACGAGCCGCTTTCTTAATAAGGTCTATAAGAAAAAGTTTGAAAGCCTCTTATACCTACTCCCTATCCTCCACGTCCCAATGTACATAGAAGTACTCTTTCCATGTTTTGATACTGCTTTGATGAGAAGACATTCAACCACAAGGAGATAAACTACCAGAAGGTGAAAGGGGGATCGAACTACCACTCATGGGGCCTGATGTACAACACTGCGGTAAAATTGCAGAGGGAGCGTAAGGTAATTTTACCATTACTAATACCAGGGGAGCACTGCAAGCTAACCTATTGGCGCCATGGGCATTACCGCTGTAATGCATGTGTTGCTGTGGTACTGCACAGTTTACTGCGCTTTGCTATGGTAATGCGCTGTAAACCTGTTAACTCCCATGGCGATAAAAGGGCTAATGTGCAATGCCCCTCCCCCAGCACAATTAATGGTAAAGTTTCTGTGTGCTCTCTGCGCCTGGCAGCTTTACCACCATGTTGTGTATCGGGCCCATGGATGCATGCCAACTTAGGATGAGATATGCAGTTTTGTGCAGATACAGAGGAAAAAAATCAAACATTATGGGTAGCCAAGAAATGTGTATATGTTTTACTTTTATGGCTAAGAGTACGCCACACAACAATCGGGGAGATTTCCTCTCATTCTTAGCGCAAAAGTGTAGAGTAATGCTACACATACTGTATACATTATAATATAGTCACAGATTCCTGAGTTAGGAGTAAATGGGGGTAGGGTCATAGTCAAAGCACTTACAGTCTGAAGCCAAATTAATTTCCTTTTTTTATTGTCCAAATATGTCAAGTATTAACACCATAGCTGATTTGCCGCAACAGCACAGCAGAATGAGGTTTTGTTCCCCCCCAAATTCCTGGGCAAAATTCCACGACTTTCCAGGTCATGGATTCTGCTGCCCAGGGGAGGCAGAGCGTTGCAGTGTAGCTCTGCCTCCTGTCCAGTCAATCTCCACTGATTGCCGCCTCTCCCCGCCCCTCTCAGTCTTCTTTCACTAAGAAGGGCGGGGAGAGGCGGAGGTTGACTAGAGGTAGAGCTACAGCGCAAAGCTCTGCCTCCTCCAGGAAGCGTGAGGAGAATTTTGCCCTGGTGATTTCAGGGTGATTAAACCTCATTCAGCCGCGCTTCAGACTCTCTTTAAAGGGGAACGGGGCCCTATGCGATCTGGATAAACTTGGGAATCTAGTATATAAGAAGAAAAGGGCGTGTCTTCAACTAAGGCAATAGAAAAAAAAAAACCTCTAGCTCTTCACGCAAGTAATACACATGATTCCTGCCATGCGGCATGAGGCATTATTTTCTACACCACACTGACAGGGTTAGAGGGTTTTTTTTTTTCTCTTTTGCTTATCTCTTCTTCTTTTCCTCATAACACATAACACTCTCTTTTCCTTTGTTTTGTAAAAGAAAAAAAGAAAAAAAATCTCTAAAGGCTATTGGAGAGTTGCTAAACCATCTACCTTATTTTAAAGTCTATGAGCATTATAATCTACTAATCAATCTTGCTTAGCAATAGCCAGTGTAAACATTTGTTAAAAATCTTGCAATTATCTATACTTCTTTGAGAAGGTTGCCCTATATCTCCATTTTAAAAACTTCCAGGTGCTCCTCTTTGATTTCCCTTTGACCATAGAGGAGCACATTTTTCACCTCTGTTACAGTGTGGAGAACATGGCATGATCATTAACAGTACTTTTGTGGTGTTATCATCCTTCTGTTGGCTGTGATTCATTTGTTACACATTAATAAAATACCTATATTAGGTGAACATAAGAATTTCCTATCTCAATTATCTTTGTTGTAACCTAATTATGTTTTCAAATTACTTTCTGAGTTTGTTTGGAGACTGTTATCATTTAGAACCTGCTGGTTAAGCAGAAAACTTACTGCTCAAAGACGTTCGGTTAGAAGAAAAAGAAGCAGCACTGTTGTCATTCTTCCCAGTGATATAATAGGCTTTGATTTTTTTTTAAATTTTTTTTTTGTTGCTGCGCTTGAAGTTTTATTTCTTTATGCCCTTCCCCTATGAAAGAGAATGTCAGAACATGGCTGGGTCAGCACTGGACACTGCAGCTCTTGCTGGACCACATGCTGCTCTGGTAAAGCATTCTGGCAGATGTGGTTTAGCAGGATCTGACGTGCCAGAAGCCCCTGTATGAAATGTGAAGTACTGAGATTTGTGACAGAACACGCATGCTCCGTTTTCTTATTCTTTTTTTGCTGAATGAAGAGAGTGTTTTTTTTAGCCCTGTTTACTAGCGAACTGCTTAGACAAGAACAAGCCAAGCTGAATGAGGCCAGAAAAATATCAGTGGTAAACGTCAACCCTACCAATATTCGTCCTCACAGCGATACTCCAGAGATCCGGAAATACAAGAAACGGTTTAATTCTGAGATACTTTGTGCAGCATTATGGGGTAAGTCATGCTTTCTGTTTGAGTATATTAAAGAATAAATGTACTTACAAGTGTACTCTAGATGACCCCTAAGCAATTGTTTGACCCATCACATAGAGCAGGGACATCCAAGAGCCATCCTCAAGAGCTCTTTCTGTGGCCAGTCTGTTTGCTGTGTCACTCCACTTCCGCCATGCCCACCTCCTTCTCTGTGCCCCCCAAGCCAGGATGTTGCAGCTCCAGACTTCTGGGAGTATGTCCATGAATTTGGACAGCACTGACATAGAGCAAACCTTTCTTTGGAGATATGCCTTGACATGAATGACTAGATCATGAAGCACCAGCACTCGAAAAGTGATGGTGGCCTAGGTCCAATTTCACTCTAAGATGGGGTTAATATGGCAGAAAGGATCACATTAGGTCAATGTTACTAGGCTAGGGTAAGGAGTTATCTAAAATTGCTGCCAAGGTGATCTCCAAGAGACTTGTTCAGTAAAGCAGGTATTACCAGCTAAGTTCCTGAGCATACTAATGCGATACTGTCTGATTTTTAGCAACACCTATCAGTCTGTAACATTATTGTGTTACTGAAAAGCAGACAGAAGCATGTTAATGTGCTCAGGCCCTTAACAGGTCATTAGGACTGTAAAAAAAAAGTCACTATGCAGAGCAGCAGAAGCCTCAGCATGTCTTTTTGACATGGTCACGTCACACAGAGCCCTTTTCACCTGCTTACAGTCGTAAAAAATATCAGTGGTAAATGTAAACCCTACCAATATTCGTCCTCACAGCAATACTCCAGAGATCAGCGCTGCGTAATATGTTGGCGCTTTATAAATACAACAAATAAATAAATTGTAAGTAGCAGTAGCAGGCATATGGGTAGAGATTAGGGTTAAGTGCATGTGAAAGGTTGGGTTTAGGCATTTGTAAGACAGAGTGGGGCAAAGCAAATTTCAAGGTTAAAGTTCTGGGTATGAGTGAGTAGTGGAAAAGAGAGGGTTACAGTTAGTATTGCACATGAGTGGGATGGGAGATTAGGATTAACTACATGGTGGTGGATGAGGTTAGGGTTGGATTAAGCACTAAATTGAAGGACAAAGACTTGCCTGGATACATCACTTATAGATATTGGGGTTGTACTTTAAACCGCAATACCTTGTGCCAAGTTAAACAGCACCAGGGTCCAGACATTGGTCTGGCCACTTGCAGTACAGATTAACAATGAATTCTGATAAGCATGCATTTGTATCTTATGCCTGATACACACCATGCAATTTCCAGATCGATGTTGTGATCGATTTTCTGATCACTTCTATACAAAATCTATCAGAAACATGATCGGAAATCAGATCCAACCTGTCAAATATTAATTTCAATCTGTCTATCTGACGGGAAATTGCATGGTGTGCACCAGGCATTATATCCCTGTTGATATTAATTGCACCACAGTTCATGCAGTAATTTAAATAAGACCTTTTAATATATTCATCTTTATATTATTAGACAGTGTGCATGACTGTTGGTGTACAGTACAGGATATTATGTTTTTTAAATGTGTCATTTAAGCCCAGTTGCATTTTTTCATTATTATTTTAGTTGTATGTAGTGTAAAAAAGGGATAGAAACTTTTACTTTTGTTGTCTATGCCCCTTTTGCAGATATTTCTGCCTTACTTCTTGTGCCTGAAACCCCCATTCTGCTTTATAGCTTTAATTTAAAAATTGGTGGTCTCAGGGAAAGGAAATGAACCCACGCTAAAATGTAATTCTTGAAGATTTTGTCCCCTTCTCTGGAGAGGAAATGAGTGGAGATCTCACAGATGGCAGACATTGGATAGCAATAATAATAATAATAAAAAAATAAAATAAAAAGGTTCTAACTCCCCATACAATCTCAAACTACTATAAAAAGGTTTCCTGGAGTTGGACTTTAACCAGTTCACTACTAAGGGGTTTTCCCCTTATGAACCAGAGCAATTTTCACCTTTCAGGGCTCCTCCCTTTCATTGGCCAATAACTTCATTACTACTTATCACAAATGAAAATGATCTATATCTTGTTTTTTCACCACCAATTAGGCTTTCTTTGGGTGGTACCGTTTGCTAAGAATTATATTCTAAATGCATTTTAACAAGAATAATAAGAAAAAAATGGAAAAAAATTCATTATTTCTCAGTTTTTGGCCATTCTAGTTTTAAAATAAAATGTGTTATTGTGCATTAAACCCACACATTTTATCTGTCCATTTTCCCGGTTATTACAACGTGTAAAATATGTCGTTAGTACAAAGTATGGTGACAATATTTGATTTGGAAATAAATGTTCCATTTTGTGTCCGTCACTAATCACAAGCCTATAGTTGCAAAAATAAAAACCCTTATGACATACATATAAAAAATGAAATGTTACTCTTTTTTTTTTTTTAAGTATAATTTTTTATATTTTTTTTTTTTTTTTTTATAAAGGTTTAACCACTTAAGCTCTCAGTCGTTTTCACTTTATGCATCCGAGCAATGTTCACCTCCCATTCATTAGCCTATAACTTTATCACTACTTATCACAATGAACTGATCTAGATCTTGTTTTTTCCGCCACCAATTAGGCTTTCTTTGGGGGGGTTCATTTTGCTAAGAGCTACCTTACTGTAAATGCATTTTAACAGTAAGAATAAGAAACAAAATGAAAAAATTCATTATTTCTCAGTTTTCGGCCATTATAGTTTTAAAATAATACATGCCTCCATAATTAAAACCCACGTATTGTATTTGCCCATTTGTCACGGTTATTTCACTGTTTAAATTATGTCCCTATCACAATGTATCGCGATTTGGAAATAAAAGAGATTTTTTTCCGTTTTGAATCCATCACTATTTTCAAGCTTATAAAAAAAAATAGAGAGAAATATTTCATCTTTACATAGATATTTAAAAAGTTTAGACCCTTAGGTAAATATTTGTTTTTTGTTTTTTTATAGTAATGTTTTTGTTTTGTTTTATTAAACATTTTATGTGGGCATTTTTGGGAGGGTGGGATATAAATAGTGTTTTATTTGGGGAAATATTTGTGTATTGTAATGTTTTTTTACTTTTACTTGCAGTTTTACTTTTTGGCCGCAAGATGGCAATCTTGAGTTTGTTTACATGACGTCACTCTAAGCGTACAATGTACGGTTAGAGGGACATAGCTTCAGAAAAAGTGAAGCTTCCGAGAGAAGCTGTCACTTTTTCAGCGGGGGAGAGGAATCAGTGATCGGGCACCATAGCCCGATACATTGATTCCTGGGCTACCGAATCCGCAGCCGGGAGTGCGCGTGCACGTGCGCGATCGGCCGCTAGAGCGCGCGGGAGCGTGTTTGTCCTCCGTGACGTTTTTATACGTCAAGGAGGACAAAGTGGTTAATTTTGCTAACTATGGAAGAGGATTTATGTGAATAAATGTGTTGGGGTGTAATTTACTATTTGGCCACTAGATGCCCTCTGCCCCATCCCCCGTTTATTTTTCCTATTTAAACTATGTACACAGGAGGAAGTAATGCATGGTTACAATTACCGTATGTGTTTACGTGACTGTGCTCAGGAGCTAGTGCAGCGGTGATCGCGGCAAGATACGTATATCTACGCCACGGAAGCTAGGATATACTATATATCTATGTCCCGGGGCATAGATATACTGTCTCAAACTCATTAAGTGGTTAAAGATGTCTCTGACATAGGGGCATAGAGAAGAATAATGTGGTAACTTTCCAGACATCTTCTTGAACTCATCAGGCTCCTGCTTTTGGCCTTTTCTTTTTACATACAGGTGTAAACTTACTGGTGGGCACAGAGAATGGACTAATGTTGTTGGACCGTAGTGGACAAGGAAAGGTCTACAACCTTATCAACAGAAGGAGGTTTCAACAGATGGATGTCCTGGAGGGACTGAACGTTCTTGTGACCATATCAGGTGTATTGTCTAGGCCAATTATTTTTTTATTGACTGCATGAAATGTTTGAGCTACAAAGTGCAGTAAACTGTGGATTTGCAGAATCACATCTATCATAATGCTTTATTCTAGCCTAGAAACTCTGCCAGGCAACTGATCCTCCACCCAACATCACACAATCTATTTTGGTTATCAGCTATGCTTATAAAATCTCAGTAATCGTTTACTGTAGAGGCGCTTATTTAACTGAGTACCGTATTTGAAAGACCATAGAAGTTAGCAGAAGAGGTTTAGAAAGCAGAAAACCGAGAGCCCAATATAGTGTAGTATGTATTATAAAAGGGAAGATGAAATGAAACGTAAGTATATATACTTACAAACCAGGGTTACCGCACAGGCAACCACTGTAAATGCAGGTGGGGAGATTAGACCTGTCCCCACTCAGGATTAAGATGTCGCTCTCTGTGGATAGAGGAAAGGAGGGTGTATCACCCTTCCACCAAGGGTGGATAACTTACTTCGTAGAGGTGTACAAAGGCGCCAACAGAGTAAAATAAGCTAAAATCGTCTAAAAATGTTCAGGAGGCGGTGGTGGACTTGCCACTCCAAACAGACACGATGCTGTCGATTTAGTTGATACAATTTATTCACAAACTCATAGTGACAACTGGCCAGTTGTCACTAGGAGTATGTGAATAAATTGTATTAACTAAATCGACAGCATCGTGTCTGTTTGGAGTGGCAGGTCCACCACCGCCTCCTGAAAATGTTTAGACGATTTTAGCTTATTTTACTCTGTTGGCGCCTCTGTACACCTCTACGATAGAAGTTAGCAGGAGATAATAAGGGCAGACCATAGAACTTAGCAGGAGATAATATGGGCAGACCATAGAAGTTAGCATGAGATAATAAGGGCAGACCATAGAACTTAGCAGGAGATAAGGGCAGTATGCTGAAATGAACAACACTTTAGCAAAAGCAGTGACGTAAGTGCTGATTGCTATAGCCAAAGCAGAGGACCCCGAAGCCAAAGCAAAGGGACATGAGTTTCTGTAGGGTTATTGGTTATGATTAGGCAGTTGAGGGGGTAAGTGTTAGTGGGTAGGGTAAGGTTAGCTTTAGTAAATTGGTAAGTTAGGGTTAGGTGTCAGAAAGGGAACTCGGCATTAAGGGGATCAGTTAGATTTAGGGGGTTGATGTGTAAAATGTGCCAAGACACCAAAGAAAACAGTGTTGCAAAACCAAAATGGCAGACTATTAGAGCTTTTTCAGAGCCTTCTCTGAACAAACACTGAATACACATGTACTATTATAAGATGACTGCACATAGTAGTGTTTCAGCCTTGCATACACGTGACTAGGCAATCAAAGCTTATTTGCAGCTTTAAGACTGAATATTATTTATTTCTGTGCATGTTTAGTATGTGTGTGCATTAATATTCTAGCAATGTTTTTTTTAATACCTGCATTGTGCTATATATCTCACTAGGGAAAAAGAACAAGCTAAGAGTGTATTACCTTTCCTGGCTGAGGAATCGAATATTGCACAATGATCCAGAGGTGGAGAAGAAACAAGGCTGGATAACTGTGGGGGAATTAGAAGGCTGTGTACATTATAAAGTTGGTGAGTTATCGTAATCATAATGCATTGATATCATACAACATACATGGTTTACACAGAAAAATGGTGTAGGCAGATCTGTTGTTGCAATATAAAACAACTAAAAACTGGAATTATTATTATTATACTGTATAAGGTATATTGCTATTAGTATTCCTTATTAGTGTTTTACTGATTCACTTTTGTTCTGTTGAGTCATGTGCCAACTGTTTTCCCTTTCTCCTTTTGTTGGTAGCAACACTTATTTCCTAGAGCCCATTTTTAAATGGGCTTAGGTCTGCTAGTATTATGATAAAGTACTTAATTGGATTTTACCTATAGAAAAAAACAGCACACCTTTCTGTAGTTCCAGAGACAGAAGCAGTTTGACCGTCATAGGGTAAAAGGAAAGTGACTAAAGCAATCGGACTGCCTCTTGTTGAATTGTTTATTGAATCGGTCCATCACATTTAAGGATGGATAGGTAGGCTTGATAGAGAAAATAGAGGAACTTCATCCTGACACTAGGGTGCTTCCTCTGGACACAATTAACAGTACAAATGTGCTCTGAAGGTAAACTCTGATAATGTGCGTTATCTGTATTTCATTAATATTGCTCAGCTTTACTTCAGGGCCGCTTCAAGCACATTATAGATCTGTCATTCAGCCGCCAGAGGGTTTGGTATTGCAGAGGTCCCTACATGAATGAATGACATGGATTAATAACTTTAATTCAGGTGTATAGATAGTCAACAGTATTTCAATAGTGTTTTATTTTAATTATGTAATATTGTCTCCTTGCAGTGCTTGAGTCCTAGTATTTGTACCTGGTCATTATCTTGCCACTGGTACTGTATAGAGATGTTTTCTCTACAAATCCAAAATTGCTTTATTGGCAGGAACAAATACATTTATCATTGCCAAAGCAAAACATTAGCATTAGCAAGGGAGGTGGTGGTTGTGGAAATAAGGAAGGGTATAGGGGGTGGGGGTAAACAGTCCATAAGGGTGTGGTGAATATAGGGGACAGTATAGGGGGCTGGGTGAGGAGGGTATAGAGGCAGTATAAAGGCTATACACTCCACTTATTTTCTTACATTAATACTCTCTATTCTTCTGTATTTTTTCTCCAGTGAAATATGAAAGAATAAAGTTCTTGGTTATTGCATTAAAGAGTTCTGTAGAGATCTATGCCTGGGCTCCAAAGCCGTATCATAAGTTCATGGCTTTTAAGGTGAGTACAAGACATAGCTGGATAT
This sequence comes from Hyperolius riggenbachi, assembly GCF_040937935.1. Taxonomy (NCBI): domain Eukaryota; kingdom Metazoa; phylum Chordata; class Amphibia; order Anura; family Hyperoliidae; genus Hyperolius; species Hyperolius riggenbachi. Next base: position 176,078,855 of record NC_090649.1, on the reverse strand, counting down.
GAACAATACAACAAGGGCTTGTAAGAGATTTGAACAAATGTCAACATGTCTTCTGAGTTTGTGAAACAATTTTTTTCATTTTTCATTCTTAATTATTAAATGAGGTCCCCAAATGAAGTGTGAGATAGAGTACCATAATTAAATACTACTAGATGGAGAAACTCCGATTTTTCCAAACACCGTCTGTCAGCACTAAAATAATACAAACAGGGCTGTCTCTAAACTCAGGGCTGTGGAGTCGGAGCAATTTTTGGGTACCTGGAGTCGGAGTCAGTGGTTTCATAAACGGAGGAGTTGGATGATTTTTGTATCCACTCTATAGCCCTACTGGGATGTGGAGTCGTAGTCAAGGAGTTGGAGCAATTTTGGGTACCTAGAGTCAGTCAATTGTTTCATAATTGATCTATATTTCTGAACTTTAGATATACTGTATTATAAAATCTGTGATTGCTCAAAGCACTTAGTAAAATTGTTGTTTGTAGCAAGTTTTTTTAAGCAAATATATACTTCTATACATTTGAAATCTGACATCACTGTACCTGCATTAACTCACTCCCATTCCCAGGCTGTAATGGCCATGTTGGAAAAAGATGAAGGGTGGGCCTTCTGACTTTTCTAGCTGCTGAGTATGATAGCCAAGGGATTTATACTGCTACTGCTCTACTTTTACTCTGTCTTTCTTAGCGTCATTCTTAGCGTCATTGTACTGTACTGTCTTTCTTAGCGTCATTCTTAAAGTTCTGCAAACTTGTATCTCTTATACATAGATTTTTTTTAATTCATGTCCTCTGTGTAACTCCTGCTTTTTTTTCTAGTATCTGATAATAATGCTGTTTACCTTTGTTTAGTCCTTTACAGACCTCCAGCATAGACCATTGCTCTGTGATCTCACTGTAGAAGAAGGTCAAAGGCTCAAAGTGATATTCGGCTCAAGTACAGGTTTCCATGTCATTGATGTTGATTCTGGAAATACATATGATATCTACATTCCATCTCATGTACGTAATGAAATATGTATCTTTGCTCTTTATTACTGCTATTTTATATTTATTTTCCTATTATTGAACGGTCACCACTAAAGCCTGATGAATTGTATGTATTCCCAAGCTTTACCTTGGCTGCTAGACCCGAGGAAGCACCGCAATACCTACTAAATGATTGGTGTTTATACCTTGCCTGCTTATTTCCATATTATTTAGTATTTATATAACACCAACATCTTCAGTGCTTTAAACATTATATTTAGTCTTGTCATTCACTGTCCCTTCCAAGAAAAGGAACAGGTTTCCACAATTTTTTTTGTATGTTGAGTGATCCAAAATTCTGCTTGTTCTGCCTTCACACACAGTAAATTGTAAAAATCTTTGGTGGGTTTTGGACTAATGAGATTTGTACTGCCTGTAGTGACAGCAACGTAGGAGAAATGTAATTTATAAAGCATTTTTCTCTGAGAGAAATGTACTTCTTAAAGTATGTGTTTATTTTACATGTTATAACATTTAAAGTGGACCTGAACGTTTGCACAGGACAAAAGTAAATCATACAGAAATGCACCCTGTATGTGTTTAGAGTGTTTAGCCTGTGCAATTCTCCCTCATCTGTGTTTAATCACAAGTTTTAATCTGATCTCTCCCCTGAGTCACCTGACTGTCTATGGCAGAGATGGCAGATAAGCCCATTTGAAAGCACTGGACGTTAACAGTATGTCTGCTTCCATGAATCAGGAAGTAGAAACAGTGCTGATTTATTTTAGGATTTGTATCATCTGTAACAAAGTAATGTTTTTTTGTCTGCAGGTTATTAAGCTGTTTAGAGCAAAGAGGAAGTTCTGAGTTCAGGTCCGCTTTAATGTTTTATTTTCATAATTTGATGATGTTTCATGATAGTGGTCATTTAACTAAAAGATAAGTAATGGTAAGTGAGATTTGGTTATGTTTGTTAAAATTAAAGTCACAGCTAAAGCTTGGTTACTTGCTACATGTTCCTTGTCATGTATACCTGAAGACCGGTTTCCTTCTGATGTTTACAGATTCAAGGAAACATCACTCCACATGCCATTGTCATCTTGCCCAAAACCGATGGCATGGAAATGCTTGTGTGCTATGAGGACGAGGGAGTGTATGTGAACACGTACGGTCGAATCACTAAAGATGTGGTGCTTCAATGGGGCGAAATGCCCACTTCAGTAGGTAAGTGTCGTTCCAGCTAAAACTACCAACTAAGCAGGGCAGTACAGAAATGTATTTTGTACTACTGTACCACTTGTAAGCATAAAATTAGCCCTGTTAAATATGGATATTGGATTTGGATTTGTAGGCAGCATCATTCTGTAAAAAGATCTTTCCGCAAATTGATTTGCCCCGAATGTGTGCTTGGTTTGCCCAAGTGTACATGTCTCATGACTGTGGAAGGCAGCTTGCAGGAAAGCACACCTGATTGGCTGGTACATTTTAATAAGTTTCCCAAAACAATACACAAAAATTCTTTCAAAAGCTGTTAAAGAGGATCTGTAACGATGGAGAGTACTCACCTCGGGAGGGGGAAGCCTCTGGATCATAAGGAGGCTTCTTCCACTCCACGGTGGTCCTTCACTCTGAACAGTGGGCATGTAAATATTTACCTTTCCGGCTCCAGCGCAGGTGCGGCTCTCAACTCAGAAATAGGCAGAAATAGCCAAATCCCAGTCGGGTCCGCTCTACTGCGGAGGCACAGGTCACCTGCGCAAGAGAGGGGACCCGACTAGGATCGGCTATTTCCGAGCTGAGAGCCGCAACAGTGCCTCCACTGGAGCCAGAAAAGGTAAATATCGCACAGCCTGACAAAATGTCAGCTGTGCATTCGGAGGGGCAGTGAAAGACCACCGTGGGACGGAGGAGGATCGGGGAAGCCTCATTAGGATCCAGAGGCTTCCCCCTCCCGAGATGAGTACCCCCAGGAGCATTTTTTTTTTTTTTACTACAGAGACTCTTTAAGCATCAAGAAAACATAATTTATTGAAACACAACAAAAATTCAATGCAGCACACTCCCGTGTAGCAGAAAAAAAGTGCTCCTGTATGATCCAAATCATGGTTGCATCATTTTACATTAACCACAGTCTGTGAACGGCATGTAAGCTATACACTGTGATGGCAATATTCAGTTAAGGACTCATCTGAGTCCTTTGACAAGCCAACAAGAAAGATGGCAAGATGGTCTTGAAAAGCATTACAATTGAGGTCTTTATTACAATTGGGAAATCATTACAACGAAATCATTTCAAACATGTATAATATGCAGCTTAGCAGCAGCGTGGCTAATGCCTCTCTTTGATCTGGCAAGGTGTGTTCAATCACCATTAAGCCTCACAGTACAATTTCGCGTCAGATCTATTAGATGGATCTATTCAATCATTTCCAACCGGTCCAATCGGATTGCGTTACATTTTGCAATAGATTTTGTGTACTCATCATAGCAAAATCTATCGCAAAATTGATCTGAAACCATTTGGATGTCTACACAAAATGCAATTTCTTATTGGATCTATCTAATAGAGCTGTCTATCTGATGGAAAATTGTACCATGTAGATGAGGCTTTAGGTATACTAGCTTTCCCTATTTTTGTATAGAATGGTTAATTCAGTATGTCTTGTTTTTCCCTTGATGGGAATCTAGTGATGTATGTTATAGTCTGAGATGGGTATCGACTGCAACATCATTTTTTGGGGGGAAAAAAACAATTGGTTGGAAAAGCGCATCCCCTATCCTTGAGATAATCCATTAATGTAGGCTTTTGCTTGTATATCACAAAGTGTAATGCATATGAAATACTGAGCTGGCCCAAAAGACATCTTCAGGCCTTCAGGTGATGTTTTCGGCCAGGCTTAAGTTTTGCTCTCCTCAACTTGTGTGCACATATGCTGTCTGTAATCATAGCAGTCTAACATTATAGTGAAATGGGATTTCCACTGATCATCATCACTAGTCAAAAGCCTGTGTTGTCCTTTGCAGCATATATCCATTCCAATCAGATAATGGGCTGGGGAGAGAAAGCTATTGAGATCCGTTCAGTGGAGACTGGGCACCTGGACGGTGTGTTCATGCACAAGAGAGCTCAAAGGTTAAAATTCCTGTGTGAAAGGAATGATAAGGTATGTACTATATAAGAATAATAGTAGGACCAAAATAAAGACATTTTCCACACACTTTGAAACCTAAGTACATTCATAAACACATGTCATACAACAGCAGGTATGCAGCAAGATTGTTATTTTGATGTCACCATTTACTTTGATTCTATGCAAAAATGTTAAAAAACAATGCATAATCTTGCAAAATGCATGCAACAAAAACAAGCTGTTATAGGGATGTAACGGCCTTCCCCTTCTGAGGTAAAGATAAACACTGTAATGCAGTCTGAAAGATGCATAGTATGTCACTAATGTAAGGCACTATATAAAATGATCCTTCTACTATGTATTTTATAAAAACGTAAGCTACAAAGCATAACAAATAAAAGCACACTATTTACTTTAAAGGACAACTGTAATGTGAGTGATATGGAGGCTGCCTTATTTATTTCCTTTTAAGCAAAACCAGTTGCCTGGCAGTCCTGCTGATCCTCTGCCTCTAATACTTTTATCCATAGACCCTGAACAAGCATGCAGCAGATCAGGCATTTCTGAGATTTTTGTCAGATCTGCCAAGTTTAGCTGCATGCTTGTTTCTGGTGTGTGGTTCTGACACAACTGATGCCGGAATGATCAGCAGACAACTGGTATTGCTTAAAAGGAAATAAATATGGCAGCCGCCATGTTCTTCTCACTACAGTTGTCCATTAAAGCACTACCTTGGTAATATAAGGTTGTACATTTATAGTGCTAGGAAGCAAGCATGACTAGGTCACTTTGGGTGATAAGTTGTTTTTCATTGTATAAAATATACCACTAGGGGCAGTGTTTCCTGCTATGCTGGTTGTAGATATTCAACCTCTAACCCCTAAAGCATACATATCAAACTCCAGCCTGTGGGCCAAAATTGGCCTGCATGGGGTTTCCCTACTTTGTATTATGTATGGCCCACTGTAGATCACAAGGGAAGCTATATGGGGGAGCAAAAGGGAAAGCACTAGACACCAGGGAACTGTATAGGGGAGGGAAGGGGGTCACTACACATCAGAGAACTGTATTGGGGAGGGAGGGGGGGGGCACTAAAAAAACAGGGAGTTGTAAAGGTGAGTGAGATGGACCACTAGACACTAGGGAACTTTATCTAGGTGGGGGGAGCACCACTAAACATCAGGGGTCATATGCAATTCACTTTTTCACCTGAGTTTTCCTTGAGGACTGAAGTTCAACAGCCCCGACCTTAAAGGGAACCTTAACTGGCGAGGAAAAATTAATTCACTTACCTGGGGGCTTTCCCAAGCCTCCTGCAGCCGTCCGGTGCCCGCGCCGGTCCTTCGGTGCCCTCCGGTCTCCCTCCGCCGCTAAGTTTCGTTTTCGGATGACTGCCAGTCGTCCTCGGGCCTCTTCCGCATTCCTCGTCGTAAACTGCAGTAAAGCGCGTCCGCATGACGCCAAACTATCAATAAGGCCCCATTCACACTTAAAAACGCAAAATGACGAAGATTTTTTCTGGCGTTTTGCAGGAGTGATTTTTCCGCGATTTCACGCGGAAAAATCACTGAACAGTGCGGCGATTTTTGCCGCGATCGCGCTTAGCGCTTCTTATAGCACTGAAACGCGATCGCCAGTTTTGCCCGTTTTTGGGCGATTTGCGGCGATTAGCGCAAATCGCCCAAGTAAGAACGGGCCCATAGGGTTTCATTACGCTAGCGCTTTTAAAAACCGCCAGCGTTTGAGCATTTTACCGAAATCGCGGCAAAACACTTTAGTGTGAATGGGGCCTTAACCCTCCTGGCGGTATAAAAAATTCCACCAGGAGGCAGGGCAGCAGTTTTTTTTGTTTTTGTTTTTTTTTTTATATCATGTAGCGAGCCCAGGGCTCGCTACATGATAGCCGCTCAGCGGCATCCCCCCGCCCGCTTCGATCGCCTTCGGCGATCTCCGATCAGGAAATCCCGTTCAAAGAACGGGATTTCCTGGAGGGCTTCCCCCGTCGCCATGGCGACGGGGCGGGATGACGTCACCGACATCGGGACGTCATTGGGAGTCCCGAACCACCCCTCAGCGCTGCCTGGCACTGATTGGCCAGGCAGCGCACGGGGTCTGGGGGGGTGCGACGGATAGCGGCGATCGAGCGCTGGGCGGCAAATTGCTAGCTGCGTGCAGCAAAAAAAAAATTAAACAAATCGGCCCAGTAGGGCCGGAGAAAACCTCCTGCGCGGCTTACCCCAAACTACGTTCGGGGTTACCGCCAAGGAGGTTAATGTGTTTTTTGCAGTTGCTCCATGTAACAATTTTCAGTGATGGTCTAACACTAAACTGGACTACAAACCAAATGAAAGGCCTAACACGAAGGGCAACTAAACAAAGGCCTAACACTAATCCTAATTTTAACACTAATTTGGGTTTTCCCAACTCTTGATCCTAGCAGTACTTCATTTTTGGAATGCCACATTCCAAAAGGTAAGTCCCCCAGTGCTGTGCTAGCATGACCTGACACTAAGTACAACTAGTTTGTGTGGTTTTACCTCATGTAGGACGTTCCTGGTGTGATGGATACCCTCCATACACATTTTTATAAATCCCTTATAGCCACGTCATGGGAGAAGTAATAGCACCTGAAAATCAGTGAAGTACACAAATGACGAGTACACAAAATGTGCCAGGGAGAATCCATGGACCAAGGAAAAACTATGTACAAGTGCTAGCTTTCATTTTACGAATCTACTAGTTATATAGTACCTGTAGCCCTTTATCCTCCTCAAGCACACATATAAAATGGACAATCTGATTGCACAACAGTAAGGCTGTCATTTTGTATTATATCTGCATCTGTATAACTGCAGCTGCACCTGCTGGGGAAATGCATTATTGCAGAAGAAGCTTGGAATATAACTTGTTCTTGCCTCCCACTAGAGATGGTTAATGAGATGCAAATTATTCTAGCTTGCCTACAGATTTCATGCAAATTATATGGAGCTTGGAAATTAGCCAAACAGGTGCACTTTGTTGATTATGGCTAGTCCAATCCTAAGCTGCATACAGTGTACAAAATTTGCATGCAAGGTAAAATTATTTGCTTCTCATTGATCACCTTTAAATTCCATATATGTGTAAATAGCAGTTGCAAGTGAGGCAAGTTCTTCAGCTGGACCGTGATTACCCCAAAAAATTCTTGAATATGATGAAGGATTACAGTACATAAAGTAGGGGTAGTCTCTCCAAGGAGAACACAGACAACAGTGCAGACCTGACAGGGAATATCACTCTTACTCACTCTGTCCTAAAACGTTTTACTTTGAGTTCTCATGGCATGGTGGGGTATTGGATAGAATGTTTGCCTTGCAGCGCTAGTGTCCCTGCCTGAAATATGGGCCATGACTTTATCTGCAGGGAGTTTGTATGTTCTCCCATGTTTGTTTGGGTTTCCTACATGTACTCCGGTTTCTTCCCAAACCCAAAAACATGCAGGTTAATTGGTCCCCTGACAAAATTGACCTTGAGCTACAACTGGAACATAAGTTGATGACTGGCTATGGTAAGGATTAGATTTTGAGCTCCTCTGAGTGACAGTTAGTGGCAGGACCATAAACATTATTGTAAAGCACTGCACCATGTAAATACACAACAGTAATAATTCTCAAATGGGGGTCTCTATGAACTCCATCAGGTTCTTCGGGTTTGCTGGATGTTCAGATATTGAGGTCCAGGCACACCCTCACCACATCACACAGCATTGTGTACACCAGTGTAACGTGGATGGAGCACAATCACTTGGGGAAGGGACTATAGGGTGTATGCACTAAACCTCTCTAAGCAGAATAAGGTGTGTAAAGTCTTCCTGCAAGACATGCGGTATATTACATGCAATGCATTGCACGCTACTCATCGTGCACAAGACTTTACACATGTAATTCTGCTTAACCCAGTTTAGTACAATTAGTACATACGCCTCTATATTTTCTCAGTCACGTTAAATTAATGTTCTGGGGTGCAGAGGAGCCCTATTTTGATAACCGAGTAAGCTAGCGCTTCAATCGACCAACCACTACAGATAACAGAAGGTCAGTGGCCACATTCTTTTTGGGGTAGTGAGACGAACAGATAATGGGGTTTCATTTGTGGTGGAAATCTCTTCTAAATATAGACTTTTAAAAAAATAATAATTTTTGTTTCATAAATTGTATTTGTGTTTTACAGGTCTTCTTTGCTTCGGTGCGATCCGGAGGCAGCAGCCAAGTCTTTTTTATGACACTGAACAGGAACTCTATGATGAACTGGTAACCAGGCACTCTGATCCATACTATCCATGGCATTATTTCTACTAGCTCTGGTTTTTGTACACGTGCATTGCCTCCCAGAACTCTCTGCTGCTGTTTAACCAGGCTGGAAATTCTTGTTTGTCTGTCCTGCAGAGGTCACAGGACCCGGCAGCCTTGTTACAGAACAAGAACACAGAGACTTTGCACTTCACCACTGGGAACTTGTGGCTCACAGGTCCACAGACTTCAGCTGTGTCGGCTTGTTCATTTTACCTTTTCATTGTGTCTTATTTTGTAAGAACGGCAACAACAAAAAAATGAAAAAAAAAAACAACAAAAATTATTGAGCCAGTTTGTTGATTCCTGTCTGCCTGCTCTAGCGTTATATATATATATAAATATAGATATGTTGTAAAATTACTGAGTACAACAAGACAGCACAATAATGTACCTTTTTCTGTTTTGCTGAAGGCTAAAGCTGTATAGCTGGGTAAATTAAACATAAACAAAACCTTTTTGCCTTCATGAACCTGAATGTTGCTTTTTGATAGCAACAGCCTAATTAATTTTTAATGGAGAGCAAAAGTTTCCCTTTCTTGTGGGAAACGTGGTTTAAATGGCTAAACTAGCCGTGGTCTAGCGAAATCTTATGCCATAAAACAATCCGTTCATAGAGTCAAGCAACGCATATGCTGTGGGGTATGTTGCTGTGGTACTGGGCAGCAGAGTTTTGTGATATAGAGAACAACTGCCGCTACTGTTATCCATTTTGTATATTATGCAATTGGTTAGGGCAAAAATCAAGAAAGAACATCAGTGAACAGGTTTCAGGTTAATGGCACCTCTTCGATTCCTTTCACAGCTATTCAGACAGATAGCTAATAGGCAATAAAAGGACTGTTGCCAATTTACAGCGACACTTTCTAGTATTAACCAATTACGATGTGTGGAGTTGTTTTTTTTTTTTTGTTATTATTCTATTTTTTTTCCATTTTTGGGGGGTGGCTGTGGCCTATTGGTCAGAAAAGACAAAATATTTTTTTAACCAAAGGATGGCAGATTAAGAGCACCTGCCGCCAAGGTTTACAGGCTTCAAGTTTTACCAGCTAATACTGTAAAGATGGACTGAATTCCCCAAATTACCCAACGCACAGTAACAGACCACATCTGTGCAAAAGATAAATAAACTAAAAAAACATTTAAAAAGTGTGTATGTAGTTCAGGTGATAAGTCTTTCAACACAAGATGCTCTAATAATTTAATGATAAAATACGTGTATCAAAGGTTTATTTTTTAATAGCTACAAGCATGGCTGGCTGTGGTAATAGGGTGTTACATCCAGAAAACTGTGTGGTGCTTCTTTTGTTATTATATTTTTGTTTTATTTTTTTGTTTACCTACCTCGTTTTGCCTTTATTTTCTTCTTGAGCTCTTTGATGCAGCTTTGTTATTCCTATGACTACCACAGAGATGTGCTGGTAACCACACCCCTTTGCCTCCTCCTTAGAACAAAAGCTACAGTTTCTACTGACTTCAGAACCATTTGTCTGCAGACCCGGATAGCAGTGGGAGAATTGTTTGCACTTCATTTGGACCCCTCAGTAGGAAATGATGTTGACGTAGTGGCTATGTGATTCGGAGGAGAATTGATGCACACTCTGTTATTTACAATTTGGTTGCAAATTGTTTTCCTTTAGTGGCTGTGATTGTAATTTTGCTGGGTGCTTTTAACATTTTGTTGCTAAATGATGATCCTTTTAACAGTAAAACATTAAAAAACCCAGTTTCAATTCTTTTTTTTTCTTTTTTTTTTAATTGTAGGTTTTCTGGGGTACAATTCCAAAATAAAAGGGATTTTTTGTGTGTTTAAAGGTTTGCTTGTCGTCATTTTTTGCATTTTTCTGCACACCAGAAAGCACACACCAAGAACAACACGTTAAAACCCGGATTTCAAGTGGTTGGATTTTAAGCCAGTTTTATATTTAAATTTTAAAATATTTCCACGTCCCTATCTATTCCTTCCTTTTATCAACTACTTTTATTCTACAAATTAGAAATATAAATGCAACTGTGTGTTTCAGTTTGATTCAGGGTAAAGCTTGGGACATAACATAGTAGTTGGTGCTGTTAATATTACTATCATTATATTAGGTATTTACCGTATATAGCTCTAACATCTTCTGCAGCACAAATGTAGGATATTTGTGTCACTAACTTTCCTTAGAGTTCAAAATCTATTTGTATCAAGTAGAATCTCTATATAAATAAAGCTATGCTTCAGAATTGATTCTTGGCTACACTACAGAGGCTTATAGCTCAAATAATGATAATTGCAGAAGAGACAAATTCACTCATTATTCCCACAGAAAATGTGAAGCGATCAATCAGAAGAAATGGGTCATATACTTATACATAGTCTGTATACCGATCCTGATAGAGTTCTGTTTGGGAGTGGAACACCACCCCTAGCTTAGTCCAATCCATTAACAAATTGCATTCCATTGGGTGAATTCTACTGTAATATTCAGTGTGACAGCACACTAGCGTACATTGAACAGGCCCGATTGTCTCTCAAGGATGACCACTAAGCTATAGGTGGCAAACTACTAATGTCTGAGGAGATATGGTACAGTTGTCCTTCACTGGCTGAGTTTCCAATTATTCCCCCCATATTGCTGTTCGATAGCCTCAAAACAAAGTATAAGCTCCAAGAGTATACTACTATTGTGCCTTTAATGGATAAAACTATACAATGGGCTAACCTTTACTCATAGTGGGCCTCAAATGTAAACTCCAAAATGAAAAAAAGCCAGAATGACACCTGCTATGACTTGCAGTGGTTGACTACTGCCGAAGGGAAGCATGGTGGCAGCTCTGGAATGCAACATACTATGGCTGGCTGAAAGAAGTCATTTTCACAAGAGTCACCAGGCTACCAGAGTCTAATAAACTAATTTACCATTCATAGACAATGTGTACATTTGTTTTGCAGATTAACTTGAAACAGTAGCAAACACTAACTTCTGACCTTGTAACACATATACCGCTTGGGCTCATCCAAAAGTGCATACATGACGGCCACATGGCCCATTTCATGACCACAGAATCACTTTACATTTTCAAAGTGGATCCTGTTATGAGGAGCACACCTCCTTGGCTAGGACTGCCAAACACTAGGTTTGGCACCTTCAGTCACTCCTACACTCTTTTTCCCATGCTGACCACCCATCACGTCAGAAACCGTTATACCCACTTCAATGGGAGACTGAAACTCTAAGCTTTAAGTACACATGGCATCCAAGTCTTTGCAGCTTAGAACCATTCAATTGGCTCTACCAGTTTATTAGAAGTTTTTTGTTCCTGTGTTTATCCACTATTTTATGGCCAATAGCAGGGCTCTCAGGTAGTGACTTAGTACTGCCCTCTCCAAGTCTGAGGCCTCAGTAAAACTCTAGCTGCACCCACTTTTTCGCCAGGTGAATCAGGTAATGCATTTGCGATCGTGATGGCTTATCAGTGCAAAATCCCCATGAACTAAAAGACAAAGACAAACACTTATCGCGCTTTTCTCCTGGCAGACTCAAAGCGCCAGAGCTGCAGCCACTAGGACGCGCTCTATAGGCAGTAGCAGTGTTAGGGAGACTTGCCTAAGGTCTCCTACTGAATAGGTGCTGGCTTACTGAACAGGCAGAGCAGAGATTCGAACCCAGGTCTCCTGTGTCAGAGGCAGAGCCCTTAAAGGGGAACTTCAGCCTAAACAAACATACTGTCATTAAGTTACATTAGTTATGTTAATTAGAATAGATAGGTAATATAATCTCTTACCCACCCCGTTTTAAAAGAACAGGCAAATGTTTGTGATTCATGGGGGCAGCCATCTTTTTGGTTGAAAGGAGGTGACAGGGAGCAGGAGGCACAGTTCCAACTGTCCTGTGTCCTGATCACCACTCCCAGCTGCACATGCTAGGCTTCAAATGTCAAATTCAAAATGTGAAAAAAAAAAAAAAAAAAAAAAATTGCACCAAAACAGCAGAACGAGAACAACGTCAGAAATCCTATCATGCTTTGCACAGCATTAGGGGAAAAATGCCCGGGCAGTTTTTTTTCTGTGCAGCTAAAAATGAGGCTTGTATAAGAGAAAAAAAGTTCTGATGCTGTGAAACAGTTAAAGAAACACCAGACCTTTCCAGTGCTGCTGAGTCAATTTTTAGTCTGGAGGTTCACTTTAACCATTACACTATCCATCCACCACTAACCAGCCATCCAGCCAACTAACCTGCTATGCTCAGACAGCAACGTTACCAATTGAGCCAGGATTTTAAGTACATCATAGTCCCGAGCTGCATCAGGGTTCAGATAAAAAAAGGCCCTTTAAGGCCTCTTGCACACTGCAAGCAATTCAGATTCAGATTCCGCTTTTTAATCAGTTTTTACCTCCGATTCAGATTCAGATTTGCAGTGTGCAAGGAGCAAACTGCAAATCTGAATCTGAATCGGAAGTAAAAACAGATTAAAAAGCGGAATCTGAATCTGAATGGCTTGCAGTGTGCAAGAGGCCTAAAGGATTAAAGGTCAACAAAGGCGCTAACAGTCCAGCCCACTGTGCTGTAGACTTGTTTTCACTTTTAGCGCTTCAGTCAAATGTCCTGAGAAATGCCTCCAGATCATCCTCAAACTGTCACCTGAATTGTGTTGCTAGGGGCAACCACTGGTGTCGTTTTTACCTGTATAGCTAATTGCTGTGCTAAGTTAGTTATGAGTTTGTAGTCCTCGCTTGCTGATACAATCCTCTGCTGCATCTTTGCCAAGCTTCTGCAACAAGGCTTGTTGGGTTGCATGTATATTTCTTTGCTTCAAATTGACTTGTTGAAAATATGCATTTACCAGCACTAGATGTTTCAATGATTTCTCCATTTCTGGTTTTGGACTTTTTTTTTACAGACTGCTTATGCATCTTTCTACTGCCCACAGCAGCCTCCACCAATGACAACACATAGTGGTTGCTGTTGCCTTTCCGAGTCAGGCACAGATGGAAGCAAGTCTCAAGAGGCAGTCCTTGTGGTTCACCAACACAAAGCTTTATTTCTGCTGTACAAACTATTGTTGTTGGAGTTTTATTTTTCACATATGCTAATGAGAACATTTCGCAGCAGTCATTTCTGTTTCACTTATGTGGAGATATGAGACAATTTAAGTAGTCCACTGTCCACAGTACATCATCTGATTAGTTGTGAGAATGTCTCAATTTATTAAAAACAAAAAAATGGGCGTTCTCTATCATGGCATCAGAAAATGTATGCAGATGAAATCCAATTATCTGTATGTTAAAGACCAGGATAAGTGGGTAAAGTTGTGATCTTTCATGCACTTTGATTGAAAAGGAAAGATAATTTGTCTGTGTGGTATCAACAAAGTTTAATGAGTAAATAATGAGTTGGTGCACATAAATAACAATTTGCAGGATACCCAAACTGACATGTGACATGATGAGAAAGACATGGGTATGTACAGTGCCTAGCACACAAATAACTATGCTGTGTTCTTTTTCTTCTTTCTCTGCCTGAAAGAGTTAAATATCAGGTATGCAAGTGGCTGACTCAGACAGGAAGGGACTACAGTGTCACCCTCGCTGATAAGAAATTCCCCTTTTTACCTCTTTCTTACTCTCAGGAGCCATTTTGTGCTAAGAAAGTGTTTTATAGTTAGAATTTCTTATCAGTAAGGGTCACACTGTAGTCACTTCCTGTCAGGTCTGAGTCAGCCACTTACATACCTGATATTTAACTCTTTCAGGCAGAGAAAGAAAAAAAGAAACAAAGAATAGTTATTTGTGTGCAAAGCACTGTACATACACATGTCTATCTCATCGTGTCACGTCAGTTCGGGTATCCTTTAACCTCCCTGGCGTTCTATTAAGATCGCCAGGGCGGCTGCGGGAGGGTTTTTTTTTAATAAAAAAAAACTATTACAAGCCCACTAGAGGGCGCTCCCGCTGCGTACTTCTGATCGCCTCCGGCGATCAGAAGTAACAAGGCCGCAATGAGCAGCCTTCCTTGTTTCGCTTTCCTCGTCGTCAGCCGACATCCTGACATCAGCCGCCTCCGATCCAGCCCTTAGCGCTGGCCGGAACTGTTTGTTCGGCTGCGCTGGGCTTGGGCGGCTGGGGGGACCCTCTTTCGCCGCTGCACGCGGCGGATTGGCGATCAGGTAGCACACGCGGCTGGCAAAGTGCCGGCTGCGTGTGCTCCTTTTTATTTGATTAAAATCGGCCCAGCAGGGCCTGAGCGGCACCCTCCGCTAAGGAGGTTAATCTAAACAACAAATACTTATAAGAGGATGAACACAAACCATTACAAATACCAGTCTTAATGACAGTACTGAAAAGTATGAACACCATTTACAGTTACAAACTGTTGATTGGTTTCAGTATAATACACCATTTTATTCCCCACTGATGATGTTTTTTAAACAGTCTGGTAGATAAAATGGCTTTAATCTCTCTGATGAGCAAGCAGTGACATAGACCACTTGTATTCTGTGCAACCTGGAAGGAAGCTCGTCCAGATAGGCCGAACTGGTTAATTATGCAGCTACAAAAATGCAGTGCCCAGCAATGAATAAGGAAACCTCAAAAAATGACCTCACTAAGCATTCAAGGGCAGGTGTGCAACCCTCGGGAATGTTTGCAATACAATTAGAGAGGAAATTAGGGGTTTACTGTTAAGGTGGCCATACACTTATAGATTTGCAGCAGATTCGACCATCAGATAGATTTCTGTCAGATGCCTGTCAAGACCAATCTGACAGGAATCTATCTGATGTGTGCCACACACTAGGAACAGATTTCCAATGGATTTCAGAATGAAGTCTATTGGAAATCGATCTAAATGCATTATTGGACCATTAGATCCAATACAAGTCTATGGGCCATCGATTTGCTGCAAGCAGCAGATCGACCTAGATTTTCCATCTCGTCAGATAGATCAAATCGATCAAAATTAGCTGCAAATCAATCGAATGGGGAATTTAATTGAATCGATTTCCGATCGATTGATTCTATAGAATTGATCGATCGATGGCTGAAATCGACTAGTGTATGGGCCCCTTAACACCAAAGGAAACTCATTATATAACATCAGTATACATTTATTACACACTTTATGCAGTTCAGTACATAATCACATAAAATTAAAAACTTTTGGCTGAATTACATCATTGTGCATCATGATGACATTTTGCCTGACGCATGTTTTGTGGCAGCATTTCTGCTTCCTCAGTCTCAACAAGGATTGTACAACTTCAGAAACAGTCAGTCAAATATAGTACTTAAACTCATTCAAAATGAAAAGATGACGGCTTAGTAAGTTTTTTATTTTTTGTTTTTTTTCCCATTTCTGTCTTTCCCAAGTCAATTAAGTCTTCCCACTGAAGGGGTGATTTTTGTTTTAAAGAGACACTGAAGCGGAAACAAAATTATGATATGATTTGTATGTGTAGTACAGCTAAGACATAAAGCATTAGCAGAGATATACGTCTAATATTGTTTCCAGTACAGGAAGAGTTAAGAAACTCCAGTTGTCATCTATGCAAAAGAGTCATTGACCTCCACAACTTTCAAAGTGGCAGAGAGCTCTGTCTTCTGAAGCTTGTTATCTCAAGTGTCAGTCACTGTATTGTTTTGTTTTTCTGCAGAGGACAGTTCAAAAGTTCACAGCCTGCTCTGTAAAATCATTTAAAATGCTTAGTGTGTAAACTGCAAATTTTAGAAAATGATGCAATGTTATAAAAAAAAAAAAACCTATATAACTGAAAATAAAAATGAGAATATTTTCTTAGCTACTAATATTTTAGTAATTATCCGTACTACACAACCAATTAATTATATCATAATTTTTTTTTCGTTTCAGTGTCTCTTTAACATTTGTAGTTTATATTTAGCAAACCTTATGCTGGGCATACACTTATCCAATTATGCACCGGATGGAGCCGCTGGCTCATCCCCGCTCGTCTGAGCGGATCGATTCCCACTCGTCCCCGCCGGCGCTCCTTATCAGCCGCTCGATTCCCCGCTATTGTCCGCCGGCGGGGATCGTGTGGGGAATCTATCCGGCAGGTCATCGGACCTGTCGGATATTATCAATCGAGCCATCAGCAGCTCGATTGATAAGGACTAGAAACGCCGTGTATGCCCAGCATTAGGGAAAGAATCTCACAGTCCTCTACCTAATGCTGGGCATACACCGGTCGATCCGGCGGCCAATTAGCCACCGGATCGAATCCCGCTGTGTCCCCGCTCGCCTGCGCCGATCGATTCCCGCTTGTCCCCGCCCGCGCTTCCTTATAAGCCGCTCGATTCCCTGCCATTGTCCGACAGCAGGGATCAAGCGGGCGGGAATCGAGCAGCATCACCGGACCTGCTGAATATTATCATCTGGCCGCATCAGCTGCTCGATACACGGTACAGAAACGTACCGTGTATCCCCAGCATAACTGCACCATTCCTGTATATCTGATGGGATCCATGTGGAGTAGGAACGAATAGGGAAACATGCAGGCACAAGCATTATTTCCTATTCATTGCAATGGAGCTAAACACAACTTTTTGCAAAGAGCTGCAAAAGTCCACTACTCTGTACAGTCCAACAGTGTTGCTGGCTTGGCAGAGCGTGATCACAATAAGCAGGTTAGTAATTCTATGCGTCAGACCCAGGAGTTTGATAGATGTGACAGTATGTCTGTCTGTCAACACAGACAGATGCATTCAGTTTATTTCGAACTTTTGAGCTTTCTTTCTCCTATACCTGAGCAGACTTCAAATTAAGGTGCTTCTCTTCACCTGGGATTATCAGACTATTACAAATAAAATGGCCTCTTATCAGAAATCAGATGTGTGGACTTCACTTCTCTGCTTTTTTTATTTTGCTGGGAATGGAAACTATACAAGCACTCTAGCTGACATTAGAGAAAAAGGTATTCTAGGGGCATACAGTTCAACATTCAATTGACGTATATAGCTAATTGTAATTCCCACATGCAAAGCCCAAGCAATGCCTTGGTTGCAGTTAAAGTGCAACTGAAGTGAGAGGGATATGGAGGCTGTCATATTTATTTCCTTTTAACTACCTAAAGACCGCGTCCTGCCAATGGGCGTGACCGCAGCAGCAGCCCCAAGATCGCCTAACGCCAATTGGCATCAAGTCTTGGGGCTGGATTTTGCCGGAGATTGGGCGTGCCGATGCGCACGCATATCTGCTTGGTAGGCGAAGCGATCGCTGCTCGGAGACTGACGGCGAAACCACCATTTATTAGCATAGTACAACGCTGCGATCCAAGGCAGTGCTGTACTGGGGACAGCTGTGTTACACGGCTGTCCCCCTGGGACACAGGAGTGCGATCGGCTCTCATAGGCTGAAGCCTATGGCAGCCGATCACCGCTATTGGCTATCTGTGTGGAGGGAGGGCGTTTAAAAATAAATAAATAGAAAAATTTAATTAAAAAACCCACATAAATATTTATAAAAAATTAAACACTGGGGGAGCGATCAGACCAAGCCAACGGAGAGCTCTGTTGGTGGGGAAAAAAGGTGGTGGGGGAATCACTTGTGTGTTGAGTTGTGCGGCCCTGCAGCGAGGCCTTAAGCCCCATCTACACTATACAATTTTTTGTGCGATTCGATTCAAACCGACATGTCTGATCGGGATTCGATTCGGAAAAAGTCAATTTGATCGAATCGGACAAAAAATTGTATAGTGTAGATGGGGCTTTAAAGCTGCAGTGGCCAATTAAGCAAGCCTGGTCTTTAGGGGGGTTTAACAATTAACACTGTGGTCCTCAAGTGGTTAAACAATACCATTTGATCGTTTTGGCTTTAGCAGTGTCTGAATAATGCCTGAATAATGCCTGAAACAAGCATGCAGCTAATCTTGTCAGATCTGCCAATAATGTCAGAAACACCTGATCTGCTGCATGCTTGTTCAGGGTCTATTACTAAAAGTATTGGAGGAAGAAGAGCAGCAGGGCTGCCAGGCAACTGGTATTGCTTAAAAGGAATTAAATATGGCAGCCTCCATATTCCTTTCTCTTCAGTTACACTTTCAGGCATTGGTTTACAGAGAGGCATATTATTTCACATGTAGTCATAATTCAAGCATGACTTACAGCTATCATTATATGTTTATATACATCTAGTAATAACATTTTGATGCATATAATGTTCATGTTGAAATGGGTATACATCTTTTGAGCCCCTCTGTATGATCATGCCTGATCTGATCTTAAAAATTATATATTTTCACATAGAAACCATTCAAAATTCTGTGGTAAGAATACGGAGTAGGGAATATCAGTAACATACAAATAATTTATCTTTCAAAATTCATGTAAATGTTATGCAACTTGACCACAGACCAGGAAAAAAATTAACAGTAAATTATTCTGATTGGTCCAATTTTAATCTGCATATAATTTACATGAAATTTGAATGCAATGAGAATTTATTTTTCATCTCTTTGATAATCCCTAATATGCACTACTAAGCATCTTGACTGAATTGTGTATTTGCCTCATTGTGCAAAGTGTTAAGTTTGGTGGATGGGGTATTACGGTGTCGGGTTGGACTTCGCCTACTAGTTCCAGTTAACAGAACTCTAAATGCTTCTGACATTATGGACAATTTAACCACTTCAGGACTCAGCCTTTACCCCCCCCCCCCCCTCCCCTTAAGGACCAGCACTGATTTCTAAGATCTGTGCTGGGTGTGCTCTACAGCCCCCAGCACAGATCAAATACCAGGCAGAGCGACCAGATCGCCCCCCTTTTTTCCCCACTAGGGGGATGTGCTGGGGGGGGGTCTGATCGCTCCTGCATGCGTGTGGCTGGCGGGGGCACCTCAAAGCCCCCTCCACCGCAGGATTCCCCCTCTCCCTCTCTTCCCTCCCTGCCCCGGAGATCGGAGGCTGCACAGGAACAGATCTGTCCTGTGCAGCCTCTAACAGGCTCCTGCCTGTCATGTGACAGCGATCCGCTGATTGGCCGGGGATCGCTGATCTAGTACAACGCTGCTACTGTTAGCAGCGTTGTAAAAATGTAAACAAAGCGGATTATTTCCGCTTGTGTTTACATTTAGCCTGCGAGCCACGATCGGCGGCCCGCAGGCTATTCACGGAGCCCCTCGCCGTGAATTGACAGGAAGCAGCCGCTCGCGCGAGCGGCTGTTTCCTGATTAATTAGCCTGCAGCTACCACTTTGCCGACGCGCGTTATGAGTGCGCGGTCGGCAAGTGGTTAATGATCCTAACTTTATGGGAAATGGTTTGGGGGTGGCCTCTTCCTGTTCACTAGAGCTCAAAGCATGGATGAGTGAGTATGGAGTGGAAGAACTTGATCAGCCTAAACTTTGCTGTGACTTCAATCCAATAAACCATCTTTGGGGATGATATAGGGTAAAGACTGAACCAGGCCTTTTCATCCAACATCAGTGCCTGACCTCACAAATGTTCATCTAAAGGAATGGTCAAAAAAATCCCCTAAATCCCCTAAATACACTTCTAAACCTTGTGGAAAGTCTTCCTAGAAGAGTTGAATCTACTACTGCTATAGCCAACTCCATATTAAATCCTATGTATTAAGAAAGAGATGCCATTAACATTCATGTGCTTGTGTAAATGTAAGCGTCTTTATACTTTTTGGCAATACAGGTAGTCCCTGACTTACGAACGACCCGCCGATACAAACGACATGGATTAAGTGATTCCATGGAAACAAGCCTCCCAAAAATTTCAAATTGGACTTGTCGTTTTTGAGAAAATAGATTTTTAAAAAAACAAAGAAAAAATGGCTTTTAAACTCGTATAAGCAGGCACAGAGGGCAGAGGTGGCACAGAGGGGGACATTGGAGGCACAGGGGGCCACAGAGGAGGTACGGGGACAGAGATAGCACATTGTTCCGACTTAAGATCAGATTCAGGTTAAGAACAAACCTACAGTCCCTATCTCGTTCGTTAACCGGGGACTACCTGTATAGTAATGGCCAGAGCTGCAGAAAGTGTGGTTTGTGTGTCATTAGGACTTTTGTCTTGCTCTTAACAAATTTCAGAAATGACTTTCCATGCATCTGAGGGCTTGTTTCCACTGTTGCGACGCGATTCGCCGGCATTCCGACGCTTGTAAAAACGCATGCGGATGCGTTTCTGCATGCGTTTTTACCCGCGATTTCGCGTGCGATTTCGCATGGCAGGGTGCCATGCGAAATTAACCATGACACTGCCAGGGCAAAATAAAAATTGAAAAAGGTGCGAAATCGCACGCGAAATCGCGGGTAAAAACGCATGTAACAAACGCATGCGTTTTTACTATTAAATACATTAGTGGCGATTCGCACGGATTCCCGACGCAGGCGAAATCGTTGCCTCTTTTGTGCGTTTTTTCTCCGCAACAAAAAACGCACAACGCCGCCGCAGGAGTGGAAACAGCCCCATCCACTCACATTACATGTGCGAATCCGCATGCGTTGGACGCATGCGGATTCGCGATAGTGGGAACGAGCCCTGACACTTTTTTTCCGACTCTGAACAGTTACTTTCTGCCTCTGAGGAGGGAGAGGAGCAGTGCATGGAGCCAGTTTGTTCTGTGGCCTAAAAGAAAATGCGGAAGATGGAAAGTTAGGATATCCTATCTAGGAAATTAGAGACACAAACAAAAGATATGTAAATAATCCTGGCTGAGAGGATAGAGTTAATTTTAATGGGGGATGAAACTGAACTTCACAAACTTTTGTACCTATTGCCAGGTACATGAGTATTAGTTTAGCATAGCTCCACCTCCACCATCATTTTTTAAATAAATATATGTATTTATAATATGACCAATTTGATCCTGCAGTGCTTTCATATCAGAAGGTACCGAGTGGAAGGAAGGTCTCTGCTGGTTATACTCTTCCTCCCGCCTCCTCCCTCATAGTGATGCCTTGCTGTAGCAATGGCTAACGCATCATTCAGATATGGACCTGAGCTGTGCGGCTACCACTGGCCCACACATGTCAGTCACTGTGACATCAATGTTTAACAGGCGGGGAGGACTAAGAGTATAACCAACAGAGAGCTTCCTTCCATTCGACACTGGCAGGATCAATTAGGTAATTGTATAAATACAGTGGGATGCGAATGTTTGGGCAACCTTGTTAATCGTCATGATTTTCCTGTATACATTGTTGGTTGTTACGATAAAAAATGTCAGTTAAATATATCATATAGGAGACGCACACTGTGATATTTGAGAATTGAAATGTACTGTACTGCGCAGGCGCAGTAGTTCTGCGCCTGCGCAGCACAGCCCGGCGGACGTCCGATGACGTCAGCGCGCCGGCGTGGGACGCAGAAGTTCCGGGCCTTGGAGCGCAGAAGAGCCCGACCTGGCAGCCGGCCTGGCCAGGTCGGGTCGGCCCCCGGAGACCACCGGGAGCCTGCGGAGCGGCGGCGAGGGCACCTCCTGCCTGCTACGGGCTGGAGGAAGCCCCAGGTAAGTGGAAATTGATTTTTATTTTTTACCCACCCTCCCTGAACCTTCCCTTTAAACAAAATTAGGCAGGTGCATACATTTGGGCAACACAAAAAAAAATTGAAATCAGTATTTAGTAGATCCTCCTTTTGCAGAAATTACAGCCTCAAATACGCTTCCTGAAGGTTCCAATGAGAGTCTGGATTCTGGTTGAAGGTATTTTGGACCATTCCTCTTTACAAATCATCTCTAGTTCATTCAGGTTTGATGGCTTCCGAGCATGGACAGCTCTCTTTAACTCACACCACAGATTTTCAATTATATTCAGGTCTGGGGACTGAAATGGCTATTCTAGAACGTTGTACTTGTTCCTCTGCATTAATTATTTAGTGGATTTTGAGCAGTGTTTAGGGTCATTGTCTTGTTGAAAGATCCAGCCTTGACGCAGCTTCAGCTTTGTCACTGATGCCTGGACATTTGTCTCCAGAATCTGCTGATACTGATTGGAATCCATGCATCACTCAACAAGACAAGATTCTCAGTCCCTGCACTGGCCACACAGCTCCACGGCATGATGGAACCACCATCATATTTTACTGTAGGTAGCAGGTGTTTTTCTTGGAATGCTGTGTTTTTTCCTCCATGCATAATGCCCCTTGTTATGCCCAAATAAATCAATTTTAGTTTCATCAGTCCACAGCACCTTATTCCAAAATGAAGCTGGCTTGTCCAGATGTGCTTAAGCATACCTCAAGCGGCTCTGTTTGTGCTGTGGGCTTCCTCTGCATCACTCTCAAATACAGCATCTCCTTGTGTAAAGTGCACCGAATGGTTGAATGATGCACAGTGACTCCATCTGCAGCAAGATGATGTTGTAGGTCTTTGGTGCTGGTCTGTGGGTTGACTCTGACTGTTCTTACCATTCCTTGCTTCTTTCTATCTGAGATTTTTCTTGGTCTGCCACTTCGAGCCTTTACTTGAACTGAGTCTGTGGTCTTCCATTTCCTCAATATGTTCCTAACTGTGGAAACAGACAGTTGAAATCTCTGAGACAGCTTTCTGTATCCTTCCCGTGATGGTGAACAATCTTTGTCTTCAGATCATTTGCGAGTTGTTTTTGAGACCCCCATGTTGCTACACTTCAGAGAAAATTAAGAGGAGGAAAACTTAAAATTGACCCCCTTAAATACTCTTTCTCATAATTAGACTCACCTGTGTATGTGACACAAAAGCAGCAGCACTGTGTGGTCAGCCTTAAAATGATGCAGTTCTGCAGTTCTGCAGTTCCACCTCCAGAGATCCCAATGAATGATTCTTCCACTCCTAAAAAGTGCCACTCAGTGCACAACAAAAAAGGAGATAGGGATTCTCTCAGTGGAATTAATAAAATGCAAAATTTATTTGAGTGTACAGGTTTTTAAAATTGAGCAAAATAAACTCACATATAGAGGGTCCTACGCCAGTAGGAACCCTCCTGGCAACAAACGCTTCCCACTCCGTGTGGTACTACAAGTATCAGCGATCAGTGTAACATTGCCCGCTCACGTCCCGACTAGTTTCGGCCTTCCGCCGTCATCAGGGGATACGAGAGCGGGCGGGCAAGGCACAAATATATATATTTTAAGGCTGACCACACAGCGCGGCTGCTTTTGTGTCATATCTGTTTCATTGGAGAATTAGGATTTACCTCTACAGTGGCTGCAGTGTCAGACTCTGTCAAAGAATACCGGCTGATATTACGTGAGGCGCCTCTACTATACCATTGACTGTTCGTCACCTGTGTATGTGTTACACTCACCTTTGCGGCGTTCCTGTGCGTGCAAACTGTTACGCGTGCAATGTGTTATGCACGGATTTCGGCGCCAATGCTCAATATAAAAGCAGCACTGCCCTCAACTACAGTGCTGCTCATTTGGCAGCTTGGCTAGCCGTATCTGGTGAACTGTTGTTCCTGTTTGTGATACTTCTGATTGGATTTCCTGTTGTGACCCTTGGCTTTTGACCCCGACTTCTGCTTATCTCCGCCTGCCCCGACCCTTGGTTCTGTTTCTGGACTACTGTTGATTGCCACCTGCCCCGACCTCTGGCTTGTGACTCCGATCTGCGTAGAACGCCGCCTGCTCTGGACCTTTGAATACCGTCTGACTCTACAATTCTACTCTACAATTAGTGTCACTGTTCTCCTGACCACTTGCTGAGGTAATCCGAGTAGTGACCTGGTGGGCACTAGGCAGCGAAGTCCTGCACTCCCCTCAAGGGGGTGGGGGTGAAGACCCGTGGTCACTTAGATTCCACTACTGGGTAACACCTCTTCCTCCATGGGAGGGTCAACAGAGACACAAGACCTAACAGTATGTAGGTCAGGGTGAGTTCCAGTTGAGTTCCAATAATTAGAAACAGTGCCCAAATGTATGCACCTTCCTAATTCTCTTTAACCACTTGAGGACCACAGTGTTAAACCCCCCTAAAGACCAGGCTATTTTTTACTTAATTGGCCACTGCAGCTTTAAGGCCAAGCTGCAGGGCCACACAACACAGCACACGAGTGATTCCCCCCCCTTTCCCCCCACCAACAGAGCTCCCTGTTGGTGGGGTCTGATCACTCCACAGTTGTTACCACACACTGAGACCTGGGTTCAATTCCCAGCCAATGTGAGTTGGCTTTTGACATTTTACAAATCCTTAAGCAATCTAATTTTTGTCTTGGATTGATCATAATGGTACATGCTAGGCTGGCTTCAGCATGTAGTGTTGGTGGTATAGTGGTTAAGTCAGTTACTTACCACACACTGAGACCTGGGTTCAATTACCAGCCCAGCCTGGGTTCAATTTCCAGCCAATGTGAGTTGGCTTTTGACATGCTAAATATCCTTAAGCAAGCTAATTTTTCTCTTAGATTGATCATAATGGTACATGCTAGGCTGGCTTCAGCATGTAGTGTTGGTGGTATAGTGGTTAAGTCAGTTACCTAACACACACTGAGACCTGGGTTCAATTCCCAGCCAATGTGAGTTGGCTTTTGACATGCTACAAATCCTTAAAGAGAATCTGTACTCTAATATTCTTACAATAAAAAGCATACCATTCTATTCATTATTTTCTCCTGTGCCCCTCTGTGCTGTTTCTGCCACTCTCTGCTGCAATCCTGGCTTGTAATTAACAGTTTTAGGCAGTGTTTACAAACAAACTAACCAGCTTCTAATAGGCTCAGCTAAGCATAGTGTGTGAGTCATTCAGAGTGTGCAGGGGGCCTGCAGAGGGTGTGTATCGCTTCTACCAATCACAAGCAGCCCTGCACATTCCACACAATCAAGCCTTAGCCCGACAAACAGGACAGAGGAAAGATACATTGATTTATTACAGAGACAGTGCAGTTAGGAAAGACTGCAGTAAGCCAGAGCAGATTAGAACAGGCATAGGAACTTATAGGATAGAAGAACTAAGGCTGAAAAATTTGTTACAGAGTCTCTTTAAAGGGATTTTTGACGACTCACCAGTCGGCCGGCCGCCATGCGTATTATTGGACACATTCCCTATTGCAATTAGCGCGTATGGAATGTGGCAACGCATATTTTTGTACGCGTTGCGGTCCGCAACAGCGCTAATTGCAGTAGGGGGTGCATCCAATAATACGCATGGTGGCCGGCCGACTGGTGAGTCGTCAAAAACAAATATAAGTGACAGCGGGGGACCGGAGGATTCCAGAGCGGCTACGAGGGTACAGGACTGCTGCAGGGGGCTGGTAATAGCCCCAGGTAAGTGAAACTCTTTACCCCCATTCAGTTAAGGTTCCCTTTAAGCAAGCTAATTTTTCGCTTAGATTTATCATAATGGTATATGCTAGGCTGGCTTCAGCATGTAGTGTTGGTGGTGGTATAGTGGTTAAGTCAGTTACCTACCACACACTGAGACCTGGGTTCAATTCCCAGCCCAGCCTGGGTTCAATTCCCAGCCACGGTATGTAAGCTGGCTTTTGAAATACTACAATTCCCTGGAAGATGAGACCCTCCTTCTTCCGGGAGGAGGGAATAGGAAGAAAGGGAGGAGGGAGGAAAATAGATAGGTGAGGAAATAAATTTGAATTCCGTAAAATTCCGCGGAATTAGAAGATTTTCTGCGGTATTCCGTTTTAGAGCTATAGCAATTCCGTTCCAACCGGCGGAATCTGAATTGGCCCAATTCCGGCCGGAATCGCAGAATTTAGAATTCCGCGGAATCCAGCGAGCATCCCTACCCCTGCTCCCTTCCTCCCCCTGCCAGCCAATCAGCTTATGACAGCCGATCACTGCCCAGCCTATGGAGGGGACAGCCGTGTCACGCGGCTGTCCCCAGTACAGCGTTGCTGCCGATCGCAGCACTGTACATGTAAATAGACGGCGATTACACTGTTTAAGAGTCTCCGAGCGGCGATCACTGCTCGGAGACTGGAGGTGGGGTGGAGCTCCACCCACCAAGCAGGAGATGCGCAAGCAGGCAGTTCCAGGACCTGACGCCAATTGGCGTTAGGCGGTCCTGGGGCTGCCACCGTGGCCACGCCCATTGGTGTGGAGCAGTCGTAGAGTAGTTAAACAATTATTGTGCACTTTCTATAAATCCAATAAACTTCATTTCACTTCTCAAATATCACTGTGTGTGTCTCCTATATGATATCTACATCCTACATTTTTTATCGTAACAACCAATGATTTATATAGGAACATCATGAGGAATAACAAGGTTGCCCAAACTTTTGCATCCCACTGTATATACAGTATATTTATTTAAAAAAAAGCCAGTTTAGATGCATAAAGTATCTGTCAGGGCCCTTTTTCACTAGTAGCGGTTTGTGATCTGATTCTTGCAGATTGCAAAATGCTAGGTACTTAAAAATGAATGGAATCTAAAGTGAATATTTACAATTAGTGTAATGTGTTTGTAATGCAATTGTTCCCAATCGCAATTGCCTCCTGCTGCATTTTTTGTGCGTCGTTTGAGTTCCTGAGGAATATCACATAGAATTCGTACTGCTAGGTGATTTTTTTTTAATCTGGCAATTCAAAATATTGTCCATTTTTGCTTCTCCTGTTGCAAATCATATACGCTTCGCAATTGCACCATACATCCGTCAGATCGCAGAGGAATTGCTGCACTGGAAATAGAAACGCGGCCCTAAAGGTCATCTCTGTGGTAAGACTTGAAAAGAAATGTTGCAAACCCTGTTTAGCTGGTGCTGTTGAATCCCTCCTCTTTCTACCTCCTTACTATGCTGGCATGAAAAAAGTAATTATGGCTACTGTTAATTGGAGAATTTACACAACATGCAAATCTCCACACAGAAGTAGAAGCTGTAGAGAGGAAATTAAAGGAGCTATCTACCAATCATCTACCTGTCAGCTGTGTTAGGTTTTTGCTATTGTAACTTCAGAGAGTTAAAGCAAATCTGTGAGACCCCCAGGACAAAAAAATAACTTACTTACCCCGGTAGAGGGAAGCCTCTGGATCATGTACTGTATGTATTAGTATGACAGCGATGCACAGGGCGAATGACTGAGGCTCGCCCTACTGCCGCTCAAATTATCGGCGGCGTTAACTACTACTCATCCTCCAACTTGTAGCAACTCAGAGGGAAAAGTAATTTAGCATTCAGCGATCGCCAAACCCCAAATTACCCTTACGCGCCCTGCGCAGTATAACATTACTGCAATGGCGGCGCCTAGTTTCGATGCTGTGCACCAAAACCACCTGCTTTGTCTGGATCCTACAGAGGCTTCACACGGCCTCCTCCTGACCACCCATCCAACGCTGGGACCCTCAGCTCAAGCCTGTGCAGTAGCAAGGAGTTTTGAGGGTCTCAGCACTGGAACGGTGAGGCGAAGGGGGCAGGAGAAGCCCTCTACTTTGGTAAGTACCTATTTGGGGCAATGGTTTTTCCCTCCAGGTAAACTTTGAGTAGGGTGTCATGGGAGTTCTTTGTTTATCACTGGTAATAAAATCTTTATTAGAAAAGAGACTGGACAAGTGAATTATATACTGATATACGATATACATATTTTTGATTAATGAGTAATAGTATCCAGGGAATACATCCAAACACTGTGAAGGGTCAGTAGGAATTGATTTTCCCCTTGTGAGGTATAGTTTTGCTTTCTTCTCAAAGCATTTAGTTTGCCTACATTAGGGTTAAAACAGATGGTGCCGTGTAGGGCAGAACTTGACCCAGACTAATTAAGAAGAGAAGCATGAAAATCATGTGACTTTCAGGGATACTGTCGTGCCCATTTCAAAAATGTTTTTCATAGTCTAGAAATAACTTTTCCCACTCTTTACCAATTTGACACAACTTTTGGACATAAATAGCGATCCATTCCTTCATAAACCTGATGAAGGTCAAGAAGTAACCGAAATGCGTTAGTGGGAGTGGTCAGTGCATGCATGCTGCAGATGCTGCCACTGTAATGCAATAACCCAGACACCAGTTGATACACCCAATGAGGCATGGAAATAGTATTATTCTGCCAGTCACTGCGTTAGACGAGACGAGAACTTATCAAGGTGGTAAGAGCACTTTGTGCTGCAGACCCCAGTGTTGCTGGTAGATTGCTTTTTTTATACATCTGAACAGATGTTGGTATGAATTGGATTTTTCTATTTTGCTGCCACAATTGCGGACTGCTGATGCCCATATGCCCATTCCCTAGTGAGGAGGGAACTGATGTATGGTTTAAAGACCGTCTGGTCAGACCATGACTAACTTGGACTCCTTTATCTGCAGTAGGGGATCCCCAATAGTGGCACTTATGATGTATGGTTGTGGGCAGCACATGCAGTATCGTGCATGTTGAATTGTTTGGTAAATGGCAATATTGTCTGATCAAGGAACCCCTCCATATTTTACTGACGATAATGAATTAAGAGCTACGTTTTGTATAATGTTAATGCACTGATCCTGTTTATTTGGTATAATTCCTGCATAAATGGTGTCATCCTGATTCAAAACTTCCTGTTTAACTAAAAGCTAAAACAGTACAATACTCTACTCCAGTATCACAACAGATCTTGAAAACATCATCCTGTGAGCCAAAGTATTGTCTCATCTTCCATAGGATCCATGTACATACATATATATTACTATATTTAATTGTTTTCCTGGATTTTACCACTGAGCTAATATTATATATGCATATAATACATAAATATTCACATGACATTATCTTAAATCATAACAACAAAGGTGTGGTCAGTTTTTGTTTTCAATACATGAAAGCCCTTGTAAAGGACAATCGTTTATCAAGTATTTGACATTTGGTTAAAGGGGAAATAAGTGAAAACATTTGAAGAAGTACAATGTTGTTGTTTTGACTGGGGCCAAAATACTGCAGGCAATGAAAGCTGAACAGCAGTAGGTGGCCAGGTCTGGGCAGATGTCTACCAAGAACAATGGACATTGAGACATCTTCCTATCTTTAAACCCACGGAGACTTAACACACAATACCTTCCAACTTGGCCATGGAATGAAGAAATGAAAGCACTGACAGGTATTTCTGTCTTTTTGGTGTCTAAATTAGTTTGATTCATTGCAGTAGTAGTAGATGATTGTATTATGTGGGTCATCCGTTACAGGAGAAAAAGTTTTGAAATAATTTTAAATAAAATTAACCCATTTTATAAAGTATCTCCTCATACAGGGCTGGTTCACACTGCAAGAGCTTTTTCTAAGCGCTTGTGATCTTAAAAGCTCTTGCTAATGTAATGCTATGAGTTTGTTCTCACTTTGAGCAATGTGATTTATAAAAATCCCCCATAGCATTGCATTAGCCAGAGCTTTTCAAATCACTAGCGCTAAAGTCCTGGGGGCGTGTTTTGCAGGAGATGTCTCATCTTCCATAGGATGCAGGAGATCGCGCGCGCATCTCTGCTTGGATGACGGAGATCCGCTACGTCATCAGTCTCGCAGCGGCGATTTCCGCTTGGAGACTGTTAGACGGCAAAACCGTCGTCTATTTACTGTGTACAGTGCTGCAATCTACGGCAGCGATGTACTGGGGAGGCGAGACAGTGATCCGCTGTCATAGGCTGGAGCCTATGACAGCCAATCGCGCTGATTGGCTGGTGGGGGAGGGAGGGAGGGACAGTTAGAAGAATCAGCTTCTTTATTTAAAAATAAAGGAATAAATATTTGTAAAAAAAACAAAACATGCTGGCAGGGATCATAGCCCCACGAACAGAGAGCTCTGTTGGTCAGCAGAAAAGGAAGGGGGAATCACTTGTATGCTAAGTTGTGCGGCCCTGCAGAGAGGCCTTAAAGCTGCCGTGGCCTAATTTATAAAAAATGTTCTGGTCTTTAGAGGGTTTAAGCCCGTGGTCCTTAAAGAGAATCTGTACTCTAATATTCTTACAATAAAAAGCATACCATTCTATTCATTATTTTCTCCTGTGCCCCTCTGTGCTGTTTCTGCCACTCTCTGCTGCAATCCTGCCTTGTAATTAACAGTTTTAGGCAGTGTTTACAAACAAACTAACCAGCTTCTAATAGGCTCAGCTAAGCATAGTGTGTGAGTCATTCACAGTGTGCAGGGGGCCTGCAGAGGGTGTGTATCACTTCTACCAATCACAAGCAGCCCTGCACATTCCACACAATCAATCCTTAGCCCGACAAACAGGACAGAGGAAAGATACATTGATTTATTACAGAGACAGTGCAGTTAGGAAAGACTGCAATAAGCCAGAGCAGATTAGAACAGGCATAGGAACTTATTGGATAGAAGAACTAAGGCTGAAAAATTTGTTACAGAGTCTCTTTAAGTGGTTAAAATTGATGAGGGCTGGTTTTAGTGATTCTTTTGCACGTGCAATGATTTTCATTTCCCCGTTTCTTCAAGCTGCGACCTCAACAACAATACAATGACCACAGCTGTCTCACCTTACAATCCTACCAATAATAATGAGGCTGCCTTGCTACAACCCATAAAACTGTTATGCCTTTAATTGCTCAGAAAGGATTAAATGGTCAGCATAAGTGGTTGGCCTCCATTTTGACCACCTGATTACATTAACATGTACACTACTAGTCAGAAATTCAAGCAGATCAAAATCAATGAACTGCTTGAAATGGTACAAAGCTAAGCGGTAAACTGCCAGAGGTTAAAAAACTGTAAGATTAACCAAAACTGTAAAATAATGTACATTTCATAATTCATCTGACAGTAAATCTCTCAGAAAGTTGCATTGTGAGTACCTAGTACAGTGGGATGCGAAAGTTTGGCCAACCTTGCTGATAATCATGATTTTTCTATATAAATCGCTCCACAGTTAGGAACATATTGAGGAAATGGAAGACTGCAGGCTCATTTCAAGCTAAGGCTCGAAGTGACCAAGAAAAATCTCGGATAAACAGAAGCGACAAAAGGTGAGAACAGTCAGAGTCAAACCACAGACCAGCACCAAAGACCTACAACATCATCTTGCTGCAGATGGAGTCATTGTGCATCATTCAACCATTCGGTGCACTTTACACAAGGAGATGCTGTATGCGAGAGTGATGCTGAGGAAGCCTTTTCTTCGCCCAAAGCACAAACAGAGCCGCTTTAGGTATGCTAAAGCACATATGGACAAGCCAGCTTCATTTTGGAATAAGGTGCTGTGGACTGATGAAACTAAAATTGAGTTGTTTGGACATAACAAGGGGCGTTATGCATGGTGGGAAAACAACACAGCATCCCTAGAAAAAACACCTGTTACCTATGGTAAAATATGGTGGTGGTTCCATAATGCTTTGGGGCTGTGTGGCCAGTGCAGGGACTGGGAATCTTGCCAAAGTTGAGGGACGCATGGATTCCACTCAGTATCAGCAGATTCTGGAGCCCAATGTCCAGGAATCAGTGACAAAGCTGAAGCTGCACTAGGGCTGGATCTTTCAACAAGAAAACGACCCTAAACACTGCTCAAAATCCAGTAAGGCATTCATGCAGAGGAACAAGTGCAATGTTTTGGAATGGCCATCTCAGTCCCCAGACCTGAATGTAATTGAAAATCTGTGGTGTGAGTTAAAGCTGAGCTGTCCATGCTCGGAAGCCATCAAACCGGAATGAACTAGAGATGTTTTATAAAGAGGAATGGTCCAAAATATCTACAAGCAGAATCCAGACTCTCATTGGAACCTACAGGAAGCGTATTTGAGGCTGTAATTTCGGCAAAAGGAGTAAACTAAATATTGATTTCATTTCTTTTTTGTGGTGCTCAAATTTATGCACCTGCCTAATTTTGAACAATTATTGCGCACTTTCTGTAAATCCAATAAACTTCATTTCACTTCTCAAATATCACTGTGTGTGTCTCCTATATGATATATTTAACTGACATTTTTTATCGTAACAACCAACGATTTATGCAGGAAAATCATCACAATTAACAAGGCTGCCCAAACTTTCACATCCCACTGTATAAGTTTTCTTGTTTTAAGTCACTTCAGGGTCACTTTAAAACATACCTGTTGTGAGAAAATTCAAAAACCTACCTAAAAAGTAGGAAGCCTCTGGATAGTCGTTTGCTCCACCAGCACAGGGTCCTTCTAAGCCAATTTGACAGTTCATTGAAAAGGTTCCTTGTGACCACACACTTGTGACTGCCAAGTACATGCAGACTGGGCATGCAGAAGTAAGGTCTGTGCATGCCTGTGATATCAGGTAAGCATGGGCCTTACTTGCACATGTCCAGTTTGGATGGCCTTGTCTATGGCACAAGCAGGGCCACAGAAATCCTATTTGACAAGCTTTTGTCAAATAGGTTTAGATGGACCCTGCACTGGGCTCTATGAGGATCTGGGAAGCCTCTGGACTTTCCCAAGGCTTCCAACTACAGAGGTAAGTATCTTTATTTTACTCCCATTCCCCATTACATGTTTGCTTTAAAGAGGAACTCCAGTGAAAATAATGTACTAAAAAAAGTGCTTCATTTTTTACCATAATTATGTATAAATGATTTAGTCAGTGTTTGCTCATTGTAAAATCTTTCCTCTCCCCGATTTACATTCTGACATTTATTACATGGTGACATTTTTACTGTGGGCAGGTTATGTAGCTGCTCCTAGCTGTTTTGGCTGTTAGAGACAGCTGTAAACAGCTAATTCCTGTCTGTGAACATTGTTACATTGTGGCAGTTTGCCCAGAGTACCGCGGTACTCAGAGCTTCTTGTGGGAGGGTTTTCAGCACAAAATCAGTCATACAGCGCCCCCTGATGGTCTGTTTGTGAAAATCATTATATTTCTCATGTTAAAGGGGGTATCAGCTACTGATTGGGATAATGTTCAATTCTAGGTTGGAGTTTCTCTTTAAAGTTTAACTACATATATGCTTAGAAGAAAACATCCTTTACAGATAAACTGTATACATTCCAGGAATTGTAGCAAGCTTTAATTTCCTACTCCTACCTTCCGGCTTACTGCTCTACTCTGCTCATGTCAATGAACACCTCTTTGTGCAGACTTCTGGGAAAAGTGTGAACTAATGATACAATTAGATACACAGTAGATGTAAATTCTGGAAAGACCCACCCACCAAACAATGGGCTGTTACTATGGATTGAAGTAATATTTATATTTTGCTGTTTCAATAAGTTAGAACTGGTTCCCAGAGGGAACTGGGACATTGTCATAATTTAGTCACAAAATGAACTGTGTAGTGAAATAGGTCATGTCAGTCTTCTACTGAAAGTGAGATTATACTGCACAGTCAAGCTGTCCTAAGGAAGTCATTTATGTTACTCTGAAATAATGTATATGTGTACTCAGGAATGCGTGTGTGGGGAGTCTGTCATAGTAATAGTAAGGTAGCAACAGTAACTAAGGTCACTGACTTTGCTTACCAACTTGCTGCACAGTTCTAAGCCTTTGCAGGTGTCCTACGTAACTATTTGGTGAGCAGGAAGTTTGCACTGAATGCAGGTAAACATAACAATGGAAGAGATGATGCTATTCAGATGCTTGTCTTCTGTGCCACAAGTGTACAAAACACTTCTAGACTTTCCGTGCTTTATAATGTCATATAAGTTGTACAGGTCAATTACGCAGAATAGTAATTTAGGAAGAATGTAGATGTGCATTTTACGGTATGTCTATAGCAACATCAATAGGTCTGTCATTTAATACGAGCTATGCACCCAAACAAGTTATTAAAGGCTGGAATTGGCTGGATCAAGTAACTGTTATCTCATTGCCATGGGTACAGCGCAGCTGCCCACAGAGACAGCTTGTTCCACTGTAGGTGGCCGATCTCATGCTGTTCAGCTGCCTATGGGAAGGAATTTCACCAGTTGCCACCATTGCCACACTTGTTAAAGGGAACCCGAGGTGAAAGGGATAGGGAGGCTGCCATATTTATTTCCTTATAAACAATGCCAGTTGCCTGGCAGACCTGGTAATCTTCTAGAATAAGTAGTGTCTGTGTCAAATCCCTGGAACAAGCATATGGCCAATCCAGTGAAACCTGAGCATACCTCAGCATACCTGATCTGCATATGCTTGTTCAGGATCTATGACTAAAAGTATACAGACACAGGATCAGGAGAACTGATGTAAATTGCAGGGTTCTTCCTGTAAGGGAAAGTTATAATTACCTGTGGTGCATTGTCCCCTGAAGCGCCGAAGCCCTCGTATCATTCATCTTTCCTTAAGGGCCCTTTTCCACCAGCGCAAACCGCTGAATCGCAAACCGCTGAATCGCAAAAACGCAAACCGCTAGCGATTTTACAATCGCTACGGTTTGCTTTTTAACATAGGAATTGCGGTAGGTCATTTCCACTACCGCGATTCGTTTTTGCCGGGAACGCGAACGCGCGGCGGAGCGATATTTGCAGCGATTTTGCTATGCAGTGCATAGCATAGCAAAATCGCGGCCGCGAACGTCGGGGAATCGCCGGTAATTGCGATTCAGCAATCTCTAGCGTTCAGCGTGAACGCTAGCGATTGCTAGTGGAAAAGGGCCCTACAGTAGGAACCCGGCAATTTACATTTTAGGCTGGATATGCGCTTTCAGATTTAACATTCAGGCCGGTTGTATACCTGGCTTGAGCGTTGTGGTGTAATGATCCGCCTCCCTTGCGTTACACCGCAACCCCACAAAAATGATTCATATGACCCTGCGGCAGAGTGTGCTGACAGGGTGTATGCATAGCACTGCACGCTGCTCCCACGCCTCTGCATGCCCTACCCGCGCCCGTCACCCACTGTTGTACTCCCTGCTGGACAGAAAGTACGTCACTGGGATTCCCGGCTTCCCCGTTGTATTTGCGTTGTTCTGCGCACGTGCTCTGCACCGACAAATTTAAAATGTCTGCGTCTCGCATTGACTTCAATGCATTCTGCCATCACTGCGTCGCAGCGGAAGTCGCAGGGTAACGCGCTGTTGACTTTGCGGTGGGTTGGTGGCGATTTTGGTATAATTTGGTATATTTGGTATAATTAATATACTTAGCTCCATGTTAAGTTTCAAAATGCCTATGTATAAGGAATGTACCTGTTAATCATGAAAGCGCTGCCGAGACCCGGGCAGAATCTGTCCGGGTCTCGCTTGTTCTCTGCCGGTGACTCACAGTACGCACAGTACGCCCTCCGCGAGGGTAAACAATAGTCAGCTGACCCGCTCAGCTGGCAGGAGTGGTGTCAGCTGATCTCTAGCTGATTATACCTGGCTGTGTGATTGGTTGAGCGGAAGGTGACCGGCCACTGATTGGAGAATGATTGCTATTTAAATGTGCAGAGTGCTCCCAGTCATCGCCCGTGATAGCACAAGCTTTGGCTAGTTGCTAGGTGCGCAATCTGAATCCTGTGTTGATATTCTGGACCTTGACCTCGGCTTGTATTGGACTACTTTGTTGTATCTAACCTCTGCTTGATTCCTGGATCACCCTTGCCTGCTGCCTGGACCGACCTCTGCTAAGTTACTGGACTTCCCTTGATTGCTGCCTGGACCGACCTCTGCTAAGTTACTTGATTTACCATGACTGCTGCCTGGATCAACCTTGGACTGTTACTGGACATTCTCTGTAATGCTGGGCATACATGGCTTGATTTTGCCACTCGATTCTCCTGCCCGATCGATTCCCCGCTCTATTCCGCAGGCGATTCTCTTATCTTCTGCTCGTTTTCCTTATATTTGTTCCATTGTCCTCAATGCGGAATCGAGTGTGGAAACGATCGGGTGGGAGATCGGACATGTCAGAAATGATCTATCGAGACATCTAAATGGCTCAGAATCGAGCCGTGTATTCCCAGCATAACACTTGCCTTGGATGATAAGTATAGTCTACTCTCCTTATCAGTCAGCTAACAGTGTGCTTATAGTCTTGCATAAACTTGTCATATATCATCCTGAACGTCTGCTGCAGACTCAAAGGAACTGTGTCAGTTGCATCAGTCACTTCTTGTCAATATCCTGCATGCAAGTCTGCTGGAAATCTGTCAATCAAATTACTATTACTGTTGCATAGTTTTGCATGAAGAGATTCATACTTGGATTACTGTACTTGAACTGTGTATGTGATACTGCTGAGCTGTGTAGCTAGCCTCAGTAGTGACCTCTGGTGGTACTCTGGCTTTCTAGGCCTCAGCTGCTATACCTTGCACCTCCAAGGCCAGGGTGTAACCGAAGTTGGGCAGGTGTTATATGCTCACCTCCCGTTTAAGCGGGGATGCACCACATAGGGTGAAGAAGGTGGTGATAGATTGGGGGCATAGCAGCTGAAAGAAAGCAGGAGATCTGCCAGGCATTGCACTATGTATATTGTACTCTTTCACCGCATAGCACAAAAATAAATACTGTTTTGTCTTCTCGAAGCACAAACATACATTAAATTGTCTTTCCCAGCCTTTATTAATTTGTCCAGCTGTGACTGCACTGAAGTAGAAATAGTGCACTCTTACCATGGGATGTCACTTTGCAGGTAATACAATCAAAGTGCATTGTGGGAGATGTAGTTTATTAGCCATGTGTGCTTAAGTGCTTTAAATTAGTGTAGACAAAAAAGTATATATATCATTAGCATAGACATTTCTAAAATCATTGTGTGCATTTGAAGCTTTTGTGGGTCACATAAAATGGTGAGGTGGGCCTGATTTGGTCCCAAGGCCTTGAGTTTGACATTGACAACTGTCGTTTAAAAAGAAACACTGTCTGTAGCTGATGCTTAATTCCTTTGTCTATGCATAAAACACTTGGAAATAAGTCATTTTTGAGTAGCTGTATAAATTCAAAGGGATTCTGAAGCAGAGAAGTGTCTAATTAAGTAGTGCCACTAGTCCCCTCCTACTCCTTTTTATATGGCAGTGCTCCCAGCCGGCTCTATATCCACTCATGACCTCCCACATGTGGAAGTGCCTGACAGCCTGGAAGCCCTTGAATGTTCTAGCAATGTATCATTCCAGGCACAGTGGACTATGTCAGGGCATGATGTGGGCTCATTGTGAGAAAATGTTTTATGCGCATGGATTCCATGCCACTGTAACAGAGAAAAGCAGAATGGATTTTGATACAGCATAAAATAAATAGTTGTTGCTTATATTCTGAGCCCCCGTAGTCTTTAATTAAACATGCCATTCCGAACATACGTCATGTTCGACCAAGGCATGCTGTATGACAATACTGAAAAGTCCACCTTCTATTTAATCTTTGCGAGGGCAATGCAAAATGATATGCAGAACTATCAAATACTGCAGATGGTTAGAGGATTGTCTAGTGTTGCGAAATCCTAAATGTTCTAGACGTATGCCGTCAAACATGTTCTTATTGAAGGGATGGCTGTGACTTCCTGTTTAACATTTTCCAGGAAGAAGTATTTGTATAAGAACTTTAGAGACACTGTGTGAAATTATTCTACCAGGTAACTAAACAGCTGGAGTCTATTGTTACTGCCTACATCCATACTGTGAGAAACCCTGAATGCAGACAGCATGTCTACAAGATGGTGGCCAAACCTGACATCAAAGCTCAGCTTGGTCTTGAAAGGAGCAAGAGTTCCTGGATACAGTATATGAGGCAAGGACAGGCCTTTCACTAGAATACAATGATTTATTATCAGATAAACATGTAAAACATACACAACTCAGTACAAGTGCAGGGATCCAAGTAACACTGGCATTAAAGAGGAACTCCAGTGTGAACTCTTAATTAATGATGGTGTCATACTTCTCCAATGGTTTCTCCATAATGCAGAATTGTTAAAGAAGAACTCTACTTTTCTGTTCAAAAAAAAAGCTATATTAGTGCTACTGCATTTTTTTTATAATTTAGCACTACAGTAGAATCTTGTAATAGTAAACTCTGATGTAGTAAACCTCTGGATATAGTAAACTTAGTTCTCAGGTCCCATCAAATGTGTCTGTATAAATACACAATGTATGACCTATTCTGATATAGTAAACTTCTGAAATAGCAAACTACTTTGCCTGGTCTCTTGGAGTTTACTATAAAGGGATTCTCTTGTATTAAAATTATTTTTCTAAAGACTAATAGATAGGTGTGTGCATCACTAGAAATAGGTTAAATGGCCATCTACAGTGTGCTAGGCAATTTGGACAGTACTACAAGAACACAGAAATATTTTTCCTGTAATAGCACCACTGTAATCTTATAAGGCACCTAAGAAAGAACCCCAAGTGTAATCAAAATTACATAATTTTATTATTATAGCCAAATAGACAAATAGACAAGACATAACCTTTAAAAACAGTGAAAAAACATACACTTTGCAAGGACCACACTGGGCTCTGCCAGACACAAAAACGGGAAAATAATTGATGCAATCAAAAGGTGTAACCCCCTCCTCTGCTGGGGCTAATTAAGTATGGTACCAATAATATACAATACATAACATGGTAGTGCAATTCAATACATATAACATGTTACGTTTGGGACTATGTGGAATGGCATTGCTAAATTGGATGAGACGTTGCATAGCTTGTTCTCCAATAAATTATGTAATTTTGATTATACTTATATTGAGGACTTGGGATTCTTTCTTAGGTGCCTTATAAGATTACAGTGGTGGTGCTATTACAGGCAAAATATTTCTGTATTCTTGTAAAATAATTTTTCTACCTCACTTTACAGCCAGCTATGAATTTTCAAAATTACCGGTAAATTCAAATTGCACTTCTTTGCAGGCACACATTTCGCACAGCCTCTGAAGTATGTACTGCCTAGAAATTCCTATATTCTGCATAAGCAATTAGCTGCACATTGGAGGAACCCTTTTTACCAATGTTCCACCTGCACTAACGTTCACAGTGCGATCTAACAGATTGTTAGGAACATAGGGGTCGATGCACAAAGCTGCGGTAACATTGCTGTGCACAGATACACACAGTAATATTACCGTTACTACCGGCAGCATATAACAGCATGAACCACAGTTCTGGAGTACCACAAACGTTGCTACGGTAATGCACATTAGAATTGCTGTTATAGTAGCGATGCTTGCGTTACTCGAGTAACTCTAATATAAAACACAGTTATGCTAATAACGTAAATTGCAGTAACCTACTAACAGTAGTATGGCATAGTGGTTAGCACTCTCGCCTTGCAGCGCTGGGTCCCCAGTTCGAATCCCAGCCAGGGCAACATCTGCAAGGAGTTAGTATGTTCTCCCTGTGTCTGTGTGGGTTTCCTCCGGGTACTCCGGTTTCCTCCCACATCCAAAAACCATACAGATAAGGTAATTGGCTTACGCCTAAATTGGCTCTAGATTATGATACATGCACTACACGATACTTACTCCTCCTCTGAGGGACAGTTAGTGACAGGACTATATACTCTGTACAGTGCTGCGTAATATGTCAGCTCTATATAAATAAATAAAATAAAATTGGTAGTATCAGTAATATTTCCATACAATGTCTGCACACAACAATATTACCACAGCTTTGTGCCTTCCCCAATTGTGGCATAACTGTGTTTTATATGCACAAAAGGTAAGTAAACCAAAATAATATTTGTCAATAATCCTTGCAATTTATAGAGTTAAGCTGAATGGATTGAGGGATTCCTTATTTCTCAACAAAATAACAGTTTCACTTTGAATACCTGGAAAGTATACAAGTGAGTAAATGTAAGCATACAATATGGAGCTATAAGAACTACCAGTCTTCCTAATAATTAATGAACACTGACTCATACTTTCTTCCATATTGCACTGATGAAGACACTATGGTGCGTTTATGAGGTACAAGAGTGCACATAGTGTATATGCTGACAAGTCTGGTGTGTGGTACTGTCACTGCAGATGCTGGTGACATTTTTTTTGTTTTGGATTCAGGTACGAAGGTTAGAACCTTTACTATTTACTGTTGTCTCCCACTGGGGAGATTTTTTTTTCTCTTCTTGTAGTGCTTACAATGGGAAGTGAAGGAATCTGTTATATGAGGACTCAATCCGCAGTGAAAACATTTTCAGTTAGAAATGTGGTGAACAGTTAGAATCCATCCATTTCCAGTTGTAACATTAATAACAGGAACTGACTGGAATTTCACAAGCAGGTATGAACTGTGACATTTGGAATGAAGGTGGGAAAGACTGAATTTGGTTTCAGAGTCTGCCTTCCCCGATGACTTGCATTTTACCATTCTGTACCTGTACGCCTCAGCGACATAGCAAGCAATGAGCAAAGGTTCTATCCATTACAATTGAGTTAACAGATTTGAACGTCTTTCCATAACCAGCCCAAGCACACATTTTAATTGTTGAGGGTATCTCATGGACACTTCAATAGCTTTTTCTGAATCTGTACATATAAGATAAGGATTAGGTACAGTATGAGCAGGCACATTTTACAAAAGTGTTTTTGTTTAGAAAATTGCAAGACAAGATTTTCATGAGTTTGCGTCCTAAATTCGCCATGAGGTAAAGTTGACCATTTCCCCTTTTCAATCTTGCAATGACCTCCTCCCACAGTTTAATATCACGCACTTATTTACGCAAAGCCATCAGAAAAGTCGTTTGTGGTTTTACATGTATATCCAAAGCACTCGCCTACAGAAACCTTGTGAGAATATAGCATTTTCAGGAAAATTTAGCAAAACTTAATTTTATATTTTTGCTCTTCCCTCTGTCCCAAACATTTGTGAAAATTCAGTATTTTTGTAAAAATGTTGTGAAAATGAAATGAACGTTTTTGCTCATCCTTAGTAAAGCTCTTCTAAAGTCTGAGCATACCTTAAAGCCAACTTCTTGTCACTGACGCAGGCATTAATTAGAGTGGTGCCTTTACATAGTTACATAGTTACAGTTATTTTGGTTGAAAAAAGACATACGTCCATCAAGTTCAACCAGTACAAAGTACAACTCCAGCCCATCCCCCACATACCCCTGTTGATCCAGAGGAAGGCGAAAAACCCCCCACAAGGCATGGTCCAATTAGCCCCAAAAGGGAAAAATTCCTTCCCGACTCCAGATGGCAATCAGATAAAATCCCTGGATCAACATCATTAGGCATAACCTAGTAATTGTAGCCATGGATGTCTTTCAACGCAAGGAAAGCATCTAAGCCCCCTTTAAATGCAGGTATAGAGTTTGCCATAACGACTTCCTGTGGCAATGCATTCCACATCTTAATCACTCTTACTGTAAAGAACCCTTTCCTAAATAAATGGCTAAAACGTTTTTCCTCCATGCGCAGATCATGTCCTCTAGTCCTTTGAGAAGGCCTAGGGACAAAAAGTTCATCCGCCAAGCTATTATATTGCCCTCTGATGTATTTATACATGTTAATTAGATCTCCTCTAAGGCGTCTTTTCTCTAGACTAAATAAACCCAGTTTATCTAACCTTTCTAGGTAAGCGAGACCTTCCATCCCACGTATCAATTTTGTTGCTCGTCTCTGCACCTGCTCTAAAACTGCAATATCTTTTTTGTAATGTGGTGCCCAGAACTGAATTCCATATTCCAGATGTGGCCTTACTAGAGAGTTAAACAGGGGCAATATTATGCTAGCATCTCGAGTTTTTATTTCCCTTTTAATGCATCCCAAAATTTTGAAACTGGATCTTTGATTTTGTCTAGACAAAGAAAGACGAATGTAGTCAAACCACTATTTGTTATTATTTAACACATATGGGGACAATACTGTAAGAAATTTTTGGTATTTTGTGGTTGACTCAAGAGTCTCTGCTTAAAATGAAACTAACTCTTTATCTAAAAAAAGACCAACTTTACAGTTCCCTTATTTTATGTACCTGTAAGTCTAATAAAAACTAACACTGTTATGTTTATGTGTATGGTCACTTAAATCTAAACTAAAATCATGAAATAATAAAAAAACAGCATTGGACACCTGACCTATGATTAATAAATATAACAAATCTATGTTTTTACATAGGTCCATTCATTTGACTGTTGCAAATGCATCTGCCGCGACACAGCACTGCCCATTTTCTCAGACAGTGGATGCACTACCATTCATTTAATGCACGGCAAATATCTGCTCCCAGGCTGCTGCAAAGTGGACTGTCAGAGATGTATTTCATTACAGATACAGTATATTGAGTTACAGATTTGCATGGCTATCCATAGCCAGCTGTCCATGTAACAGATCTGACATCTACCTGCGTACGTACAATGACTGCGGCCAGCAGTAAAAATAATGTCATTTGAAATTGAGGTTGTTGCCCCTCCTATCATGTTCCTCCTGGAATTCAAGCAGTTTTCCCAGGAAATACTGCTTTTAGGCCACTGTGACCTTTGTCTCTGGCAGAAGTTGACCAAGTGTTCTACCAGTGTTATTCTACTGTGTAAAGGTTATAATGTGAGTAGTATGGCTTGGTTCACCCTGGGCCCACTGCTAGGCTAAATCAGAGTCCATCATTGGCCATCCAGCCATAGCACGATAGCTTACAACCAAACCACCACTCAGGTCTCAGCTCAGCATTTTGGGCAAAACATGCTGTTATAGTGGACTGGGATGGCTGCAATCATGGCAGTGCTCCCACTATCACATGGAGACATGAGGACCAATACCGGTATCTCTGGACACATTTATGAACTTGGCAGCTTCATCATTCCCTTGTCTTTGAGCCCTGAATTTCCGGGTGTGGTGAAATCAGCTCTAATCTGTTATGCTATGGCCATGTAGCCAATGATGGACATTAGCCTAGTTCCTTGCTCAGCCCAGGCCCTTGTATGCATGGGATGTGTGTGACTGTTAGGGAAGTGTGTCGATGATTTTTCTGTACTGGACCTTGATGTCATTAGCATCGTGTGATGGAGCTCAGTCTATCAGGAAGAGTTTTTAATGATTTTAATCCCCTGGGATTTGCAGCTAGGGCTGTCTAAGTTTCAGTTATACTAATAAAGGTGTTTATACTGCTTTGAGTGTCCTTATTAGCATTCTCACACTAAATTAAGAGATGTCTGTTACCAGTGCTAGCCAGTCAGAAAACCTTGTAACTGCTTTCTGCAGTTAAGATTATCACATTGTTGAGTAATGAAAAGTCAAAGTATCCATGGGCCAGAACTGCGTAAAGCTGATAGGTACAGGGAGCGCATGGCACGTTTACTACCACCGGCGGATCACTGCCTATTTACATGTTATCACCACACACTTTACTAAAGTAACTTGCGTAATTTGCAGGTTACCATGGTACCGCCTGTGGTGCTAACGGGTTAATGGGTGTTGCTCCATCAGTGGTTGTAATGGTAAAATTCCCTGCACATAGCAACTTTATGCACTTTACTGCATCTGGCCCCGAATCCTTTAACTTCGTGGGAAATGGTCAACGCTTCATAAAAGTTTAAACACATCGAACTATAAATACCTCATCTTCATAACTCTCAACTCTCCTTTTTCACAGGGAGAATCCCTCTTAGGGAACCAAATCCCTCTTAGGGTCCCTCTGTCTTCCTCATGTGTCCCTCTTTCAGGACTGATGTACAGAACTATGTAAATATATTTATTTTTCTACTGAATTCTATTTTTTTTAACAGTAAATGAAAAATATTTTTCATTCTAAACTTTTCCCATCCTTTAAATTGATGTTTCCTATTTTAAAATGTTGATATGAAGGAAAACTAATGATGATAGAAATACATATTTTGCTTAGGAGCATATGTGACACTAGCATGAGAAGCAACAAGACAAGACAAGACAAGACAAATAACATTTATATTGCGCTTTTCTCCTTGCGGACTCAAAGCGCCAGAGCTGCAGCCACTAGGGCGCGCTCTATTGGCAGTAGCAGTGTAAGGGAGACTTGCCAAAGGTCTCCTACTGAATTAGTGCTGGCTTACTGAACAGGCAGAGCCGAGATTCGAACCCAGGTCTCCTGTGTCAGAGGCAGAACCCTTAACCATTACACTATCAGCCAACTGCAACAGCCAACAAGGATTGCTTGTGACCCTGTAACATACGTGGCACATCCAGGGGCGTAACAATAGACCCTGCAAGGGATGCCTCCGCAGGAGGGCCCAGAAGCCACAAGGGGCCCCGTGGGGGAAAAGTTTGAGAGACTGACAACTAAGGGCCTGTAGAGAAAATGTTTTCTGATCTCGTACCATTGTTATGTTGACTGCATGTGTCCACCACACAGATAAGGAATCATACACACGTTGGA
Organism: Hyperolius riggenbachi; assembly: GCF_040937935.1. Classification (NCBI taxonomy): domain Eukaryota; kingdom Metazoa; phylum Chordata; class Amphibia; order Anura; family Hyperoliidae; genus Hyperolius; species Hyperolius riggenbachi. Next base: position 176,034,422 of record NC_090649.1, on the reverse strand, counting down.
ATTTGTACACTGTCCCTGCTACCTAGGGTTCGTAAAAAACATCTGTCTCACACTGCAGCAAAGTTCTGATGACTTCATGTACAACGTTACAAACAAAGGAGTCACAGGTTGAAAAAAAGTTGTAGACTGACCCTTATTCAGCAATCCCTCAGAAGAGATTCCTAGATTCTTATCACACACAGGCTAGTAACCTTATGGTGTCTGATTAGGGACACAGTGGAGTGGGTAAGATTGATGTCTGACTTTGAGAGCTTGTTGTCTCATACGGAGTCCAAGATCCTGTAATAACTGTATCAATCAGTGACATTCTGAATGTTTTGCCAAAGTTACATTGATACTATATCTTATGTTCAGCATGTCATTGTTGTTCCTCCATATAGCATGTGCTCTCATGTAATATGGTTGCGTGTGTATGTATGTACTGGGAGCAGAGCTGTGACAAGGGACTTGTCGGCTGCAAGGGGCTGGAGGAAGCCCTGGGTAGGTAGATCTGGGGGTAGCATAGATTGCCTGATGTTTCCTTTAAAGGGACACTGTAGGGGGGGTCAGGGGAAAATGAGTTGAAGTTACCCGGGGTTTCTAATGGTCCCCCACAGACATTCTGTGCCCGCGCGGCCACTCCCCAATGCTCCGGCCCCGCCTCTGGTTCACTTCTGGAATTTCAGACTTTAACGTCTGAAAACCACTGCGCCTGCGTTGCTGTGTCCTCACTCCCACTGATGGCACCGGGAGCGTACTGCGTAGGCCCAGTATGGTCTGTGCCTGCGCCGTGCGCTCCTGTTGACATCAGGGGAAGCGAGGACATGGCAACGCAGGCGCAGTGGTTTTCAGACTTTAAAGTCTGAAATTCCAGAAGTGAACCGGAGGCGGGGCTGGAGCATCGGTGAGTGGCAGCACGGACACAGGATGTCTGCGAGGGGACCATTACAAGCCCCGGGTAACTTCAACTCATTTTCCCCCAACCCCCCTACAGTATCCCTTTAAGCCTAAGTGTTTTATCTGCATGGGGAAAACACATTGGTCCTCAGTTTTCCTGTGCAGAAAGCGAGGGAGGTGGGGGGCCCTATCCAAAGTTTCACAGAGGGGCCCAGTGAAGTCTAGTTATGCCCCTGGGCACATCATATGGGTAAAGAAAGTGTGGGCACTTAAAACAGTGCCTACAGCATGTACCCTAGGTTCATGTATTTTATGGTATGCCTATTTTTGGCCCCACCCACAATCTATCATGGCCTGATGAGATGTTATGTGTCAAGAATGTGAAACAATTTAGGAGACTGTATCAACTGAAGAAATTCACAGATGTCAAAAATGAGTGTTTAATGACTGCCTGGCTGTCAGGGTGATGGAGTGACACCGTCTGTGAGAAGTAGAGGAGGTGAAGAATAGACTTCTCACACCTTTGGAAATCTTGTAAAATTTTTGATTGGCTTCTCTTCTTTATAAAATACTTGTAAGTAAGGCTAGGTTTACATTACACGGAGTGGCAGTGTATCTGTGCTATACGGATACTCTGTGCATTCTAGTAGTCCTCCAACTGCACTTAGGAAAGGATGAGTGCCATTCTATGGTATCGCACCCCTTGCCCAAAGAGGTCATTCAAGTTTGGGTTGTACAGTGCAGGAATGCAACAGATGGGCATTGGTGTTGTAGACAGAGACAGAAAAGCATGGGGTCCATTCTACATGTCCATTGGCCTCCTGTTGTCTGCTCTAGGAGGTGTCCATCAGACCTAGGCCCATATGTAATTACATTTTTTCCAGAGTTATATCCAAGGAGATAATTTTCATCTTCTCTTTAAAATAACTTTTTCACAATTTCACAATTAAAAAAGTACCCAAAGGTTGGTGAAATACTATCAAGATTATATTGAGTATTTTCTTGCTTGCTGGTGTTTTAAAAGACATTTTTATGACAAGGTATGAAGATAATACCTAGGAGAAAACTCAGGAGAAAAAGTGAATTGCATATGGAAGTGTGAACAGTCTCTAAGGGAGGACTGACTTCAGCTATTTAAAAAGGGACAACAAATATTTTCTGAGTTTGAACTGCCACTCATTGACTTTACCTCCTGGACACGGCAGCAGTCAGTGTAAGTCAGCGGGAGAAAGCACCATTCCAAATGTGCTCATCTTGTCTGTCTGTCTGTCTACCAGCCTATCAGTAGCTCTGTGTAATCTGTATATCTTCTCCATATATGTCCATAATAAGTGTGGTATTTATGAAATGTGCAAAATATGCCCTGTTCTACTGACGAAACATATTTTATCTGGAACAGTTTACAATTCCATAGAAGCAGTTTATGTAGGTTGACCATTTCTATCACAATAGGAAATACGTACTAGCTATAGCGGTAAATTATAATAATCCCTTCAAAGAAGTTCTGGTGAAATCTTCCATTTCATCTATACAGGAAACTTTTTTTTTTTTGTAAAACTAAATAAGGTGGAACACATTCCCCAAACAGCGGGAGTCCATTGTGTTGCAGATATACGCACTAAGAGAGAAGCTCAAGCAGACTTTCTGTCTCTTATAACTTTGTTATTAGTAAATCGGTGTAAAATTGTTTGCCTGATGATATCATGCTCTATGCATACAGCAGCCTGCATGTGCATCACACTCTAATGCTAGCAGCGGGAGTCAAGTCGTCATCATCACAGTGTGCTATGGAGGAAAAGTACAATGTCCGGCACCATCCATATATTTCTGCTCTTTTATTATCTTGCAAAAAACATTACAGCAATCAAAGCAACGTCCCTTTATCAAGCTATGCTGTCAATGCTCCAATGGAGCATTGACAGCATAGCTTGATAAAGGGGTGGCTGCCATGAAACGTTGCTTTGATTGCTGTAATGTTTTTTGCAAGATAATAAAAGAGCAGAAATATATGGATGGTGACGGACATTTTACTTTTGCTATTGAGTGACCTGGAGTGCAGCCGGTCTTGCTGAGGCACATCCACCTTTTCAACTTTGAGGAGTGCTCCGGTACTACAATTCAAAGTGTGCTATGGAGGAGGAGGCCTAATAAAATAATTTAGACAATGCCTGTTTGCTGAAAAATATCCTAAAATGTTAGTGGAAATACCAAATCAAAAATTAGTATTTTAAACTCAATTAGACAAGATACAGAAGACATATCACATGATTGTTATCCAATATGATTGTTTATTTTTGTGTTTGAAACCATTTAATATCTCCTTAAAGAGAAACCGTAACCAAGAATTGAGCTTCATCCTAATCAGTTGCTGATACCCCCTTTCCCATGAGAAATCTATTACTTTTCTCAAATGGGTTATCATGGGGGCTCTGTATGGCTGATATTGTGGTGAAACCCCTCCCCAAGTGTGATGTCAGCGCCTCACAGCACTGAGGTGCTGACATCACACTGTGGGAGCCTTGTTGCATTGTGGGAAATAACAGCTGTTTTTAACTGCCAAAAAAGCAAGCAGCAGCTACTTTCACTGACATCACCTGCCAGCAGTAAAATGTCGCCATATGATACATTTCAGAATGTAAATCAGGGAGAGGAAAGGTTTTACAATGGGCAAACACTGATGACTAAATCATGTATACATACTTATTGTAAATATTAAGCACTTTTTTCATTACGTTATTTTCACTGGAGTTCCTCTTTAAACTTCACTTGAAATATCCCTTTAAAGCCTTGTACACAAGTTAGTCAAAACTCAGCAGAGGTGATCTAGTGACAAGCTTGTATGCACCTTTACAGAGACCCTGAAGTAACAGTTAAAACTATGAGATAACAAGATAAGCATGTACTGTATATGTATAGTCACAATCCTACATAGAATTTGCCTGCCTTCCTTTTTTGTCACTGTAAGGATTATGAATCCAGGGCTCTGAATGTTGGATTGCAGTAACTCTCAATAATATCTAATTAGAGGTCATAAAACTCCTGTGTGGCTGAAAAACAGTGCAAGGAACAGATAAAAAGTTAAATACCTACTTAATGAATCTAATATTACACTACTTCTTAAGGAGGAACTCCAGCCTAAACAAACATACTGTCATTAAGTTACATTAGTTATGTTAATTAAAATAGATAGGTAATATAATCTCTTACACACCCTGTTTTAAAAGAACAGGCAAATGTTTGTGATTTCATGATGGCAGCCATCTTTTTGGTTGAAAGGAGGGGACAGGGAGCCAGAGACACAGTTCCAAGTGCCCTGTGTCCTGAGCACCTCTCCCAGTTGCTAGGCAATGTGAATAACAACATAGGAAATCCCATCATGCTCTGCACAGCATCAGGAAAAAAAGACCAGGCTTTTTTTTCTTTGATGGGTGGAGCTTAGATAAAAATGCAGCTAAAAATTATGCTTTGGTAAGAAAAACAAAGTTCTGATGCTGTGAAACTGTTAAAGAAACACCAAGCCTTTTCAGTTCTGCCGAGTAGATTTTTAGTCCGGAGGTTCACTTTAAGCTACATACAGTGGATTTTCCTTGGCTGACTGTCAGCCAAAATGATTGTTGGTAGAAGGATAATTTGGAAATGTAGTGTAAATGCAGGTGTCCACTGATACCCATATTTAGTGACACATCATGTACCAGTAATGATTAGCCTCCATTGTGATCTTATTGTAGTGCCTGCAGTGGAGAACCCCCTGCTCGTACGCCTCTTCCATAGAACAGAACAGACTGCTGAGCAGCATGTAGTGACTGTTTCCAGAATATTTACAGAACTAATAACAAAAGCTCCTACTGGGTAACATTTACTGAAAGTGCATATCATCTGGGCCAACCTTAGGTTTCACAATGATCAAAACTTGACATTGCCCCTCCCCTCCCCCTCTGATTTTGGTACCCACACTGCTGGTTTATGCTACCGCCAGCTTTAGCATGTAGTGTGGGTCATGGTCTAGAGGGTAAGACAGATACCTACTACACACTAGGTCCTGGGTTCAAATCCCAGCTATGGTATATAAGCATGCTTTTCAAAAAGTACAAATCCTTAATCATGCTACTTTTTCTATCGAATTGATCATAATGGAAGTATGGTTTATGCTACCGCCAGCTTTAGCATGTAGTGTGGGTCATGGTCTAGAGGGTAAGACAGATACCTACTTCAAACTAGGTCCTGGGTTCAAATCCCAGCTATGGTATATAAGCATGCTTTTCAAAAAGTACAAATCCTTAATCATGCTACTTTTTCTATCGAATTGATCATAATGGAAGTATGGTTTATGCTACCGCCAGCTTTAGCATGTAGTGTGGTTCATGGTCTAGAGGGTAAGACAGATACCTACTACACACTAGGTCCTGGGTTCAAATCCCAGCTATGGTATATAAGCATGCTTTTCAAAAAGTACAAATCCTTAATCATGCTACTTTTTCTATCGAATTGCTCATAATGGAAGTATGGTTTATGCTACCGCCAGCTTTAGCATGTAGTGTGGGTCATGGTCTAGAGGTTAAGACAGATACCTACTACACACTAGGTTCTGGGTTCAAATCCCAGCTATGGTATATAAGCTGTTTTGAAAATCTGCAATTCCCTACTGCATGATATGGATGGATGGATGGATGGAGGATGGAGGAGGGAGGGAGAGAGAGAGAGGGAGGGAGAGAGAGAGAGAGGGATTTTAAAATTTTTCCGACGGAATTCCGTATAAGTCAGAATTCCGCGGAACTACCCCGGTATACCGTCGGAATGGAACGGTAACGGAATTTCTATATGACGGAATGCGGAATTGTGCCGGAAACGGAAATCGGCTATTCCGACCATGCCTGTTTACAGTATATGTTCGAACTTTATAAATTAGAGATGATATTGCTGAGAGTTGCCACCAAGAGGAAGGATGGCATTCTGGCTACAATTTTATTTCCTGTAAGAATTGTATGGGATGTAGGGAGGCCCGGAGAAGTAGAATGGAAAGTTTTCAGACAAACACCAATAAGAGAACATGGAAACGTATGTACAAATCAGGAACAAAGCAAAAACTACCCTGAACAGTCAGACCGGGAGACTGTGTGAGGGAAAACCTCCTGGCACAAAAAGTTGAAAGCAGTGAGTGCATTTTATGAATGAAGCCGTTGTTTTTAACAATCATATTGTGCCTTGAACTATATATTTGTATTGTTTTAAGGAAAACTGTCGACCGTGTCAATTGAAGGAAAACATTGCTGGAATGATTGTTAGGCGGGGAACCTATTACCTATTACCTATGGCCCTAAGGACCATTGTAGTGGTGGTCCAGCAGACTTGGAGAATCAGTTACCTCAGGGTGTTGGTGGTGATTGTGTGGCAATTTCATGACAAGGAAGCACTGGTTAAAAGGTGTGAGACCTATGGAAGTTGCCATATTTACTTCCTTTTAAACAATACAAGTTGCCTGGCAGTCCTGCTGATCTTTTTAGTCAGTAGGGTCTAAATTACACACCTGAAACATGCATGCAGCTAGACATCTGATCTGCATGCTTTTCAGATTATATGGCTTAAAATATTAGAAGCAGAGGATAAGCATGTTAGTCAGTTAATTTATTTAAAGGGAAATAAACATGTCAGCCTCCACCATATCCCTCTCACATAAGGTTCTCTTTTAGAAAACAGAAAAGCATTAAATAGTAGTCGATGAGGAGAGAGGTATTGTGCTCTGGTGCTATCCTTCAGCACTACAGCACTGCTGCTTCATTCCCTCAGGAGATCACCCAACATCTGCTGATAAAGCTACCAGTCTCCCCAGCACTTACCTGACATTTGCCTCTGCATGCCAGGCTCTCCTGGTACCATTGTTCCTAAATGCTTTGCACCTACCCACCATACCAGATCATCCCTGCTGCTGTCCTATGCTTTTTCTAACACTATAACCCTGGCTAAAGCATCTTAAAATCTCTTCGGGGCTTCCCATTGGTCCACTAGGTGGACTCTCATTGGTCCAGCTACTGGAGAGCCCTAGTGGGAACTATGAAAATGCTTTTGCCGTGGCCCCAGTGTTAGAAGTACGAGCAGCGGAAAGCAGTGCTGGCAGTCTCAGCTGGTCAGGTGGGTCAGCAAAGAGTGATGGGAAGTGACAATAAGTAATGGTGCCAGGAGAGTCTGTCATGCAGTGGCGGACATCAGGTGAGCTCTGTGGGTGCCTGGGGTAGTAATGACAAGCAGCATCTGAAATATATTTTTATTAAGATTTAAAAGTGAGCAGAGAAGAAAAAAAAACCTGCATCGTGAGATATAACGCCTTTTTCCAACTGCCACACAAGCAATATCTCTCTCTGTGCATAGAACTCTCAGTAACTAACATTCCATACAGTTCACCTGGCAGAATTAAAGATGACACCAGAGCCACCAGCATAGCATCACAACCAGTAGCCGTCTAAGGGGCCAGCGGTGCTGGGGCCCATTCCCCTGACTGCTGAGTAACATACATAACTGCTGTCAGTTACAACTGAATGTGCAAGGTAATGTTCATGTTTCCCTATGGCTTAAGTAGGTGATATTACAGTTTAACAGTGTGCTGACCAGGATGCTGTTATGCAGTAATGACCATTTTCAAAATGGAGGACAGATAATTTAATTGATCACAGTGGACAAACAGGATGCAGGAGAGGAGAAAGAGATTGATGAGCAGACAACAAGGGAGGTAATTATGCAGGAGAACAGAGGCGCCAAAAGGATAAAAGGAAGCTAAATGAGCTTAAAAAACCAAATTCTTGGTAAATAGATAAGGTAGTGGTGGACTTACCTCCTCCAAGTAGACACACAACGACTGTAGTAAAGACAGTCAATATATTTTATTTATGAACTCCAAATATGCAACGCGTTTCGCAGGTTTGATCCCGCTTCATCAGACAATGGCAACGGAGCAATAGCATATGTGGTCAGTAGAAGAGCCAGGCACAGAGTAAAAGTAACTAAGTCAAAATTTCCCAAGGGGAGCGGGGGGGGGGGGAAGATTTATTTAAGATTTGTATCAGCTGTAACAAAGAAATGTTTTATGTTTAAAGGTTATTAAGTTGTTGTGTATTTTTTTTAGAGCAGAGAGGAGTTCTGAGTTCAGGTCCAAGTTAAAGGAAACCTGAGATTACATGTGTCCCCTTGGAAAGTCCAACAGAGAAAATGAGAGTGTTCAGGATCGCCTATTGTCAGCGATCCTGAACACTCTCATTTTCTCTGTTGGGCTTTCCAAGGGGACACATGGACTTACACATGCCAACTTCACTTCAGGAACGGTAGCTACCTATAACGCCATTAATCACCATTTATCTATCTTGCTGGATCCTATTCTGCCTACAAACATGCTATCATTGGCTATATACCCACTGACATTGTTCTTTGGACAACTGGGACTTGGATATTGCGATTGGACAGCTGTAGTCCACATTACCTTATCATTGGCAGCAGGACTTTTCTGGTCTGTACCAGAGTCAGTCAATGTTGGATCCTTACATGCTCAAAGTTTACATCAATATGAGTCTATATCCGACCATCATGTACAAGCTATAAACATCCTGAAATACTTGTTTATATGGAGCCATGTTGTTTGCAGTTTATATCTACTGGAGATTACGTTTGATATAAGAACATTGATCTTTCTGTTTTGCTGATATATTTAACATACTCTATCCCATGAGGAGAGGACACTGTATTATTCAGGCTATCTATGGAAACGTGCTGAGCTGGCTTGTCTACCATGCTATTTTGCCTATATGTATGGATAAGTTTACCTTTTTCTAGGGTATTTTAATTGTATTAATACATATTTTTTAATTTTTTTTTTAACTATATGACTCTTTGAGCGCTTTGGCTTGCCGATGGGTTCTGCTTTTTTCTTGCACTTTTCAATTTAGTAGCCAGACCACTCTGAGCCATGTTTAAAGATTGATTAATAAAAATTAGTGAAACTTTGGAACAGTTGGTTGGTTGCGACGTTTATTTTAGTCACTGCCATGTATCCCCTTTTCTTATTTATCTCTGCTTCTAACATAATAGAGGAATGATAGCTGAGTTATGCGCTCCCTTCTACACTGCGCCCTGAGGCTGGAGCCTCTCTTGCCTCGGCACGGCCCTGAGAATATATGCTGTTCTTCCGCTCCTAGGCAGTGAATTAGCAAAGCATGTTTTCTAGCATCAAGTAATTTTCATGTAATGCAAATACGTAATTGTCAAACATCCGTATCCAAGTAGTGAAGTGCATTGTAGGCTCCTTGTTGAACGAAACAGGAGGTGGTTATAGGGCAAGAAGTTCCATCCTCATCACCAATTGTTGTTTTCGGTTATCACCAATGCAGGATAATTGGAACTAGGTTTATTTAAAAGTTACTACATTTCTGAACATCAAGCTATGCTTTGCTTTTTATCCAGTACACACAGACAGCAGGGCAGGAATCAGGAAATCTAGAAGAGCATAGATAAATCTCATGCAATTATGCAGTATAACAGTAGATCACAGTGCCATCTACAGGTCAGAAGCATAAATGCCACAGGGGGTATGCTGTACAAAAAAAAAAAAATGGTTACAAAAAATGGACATTTTTTAGAATTTTTAAAATATTGAGGTAATTTATTACTTAAAGGGAAAGGAAACCTGAATTGTGGTTAAATCTATAGCCTTTTATTTACCCGGCATCCTCTGAGTCTCCTCCATTCTCCCGCTGGTGACTGTGTATAGGCGGCTCTGTCCGCACACCCATCTCGATCACGCTCCCATCGCAGGAGCGCTCAGTGCATGCATAGCTCCTTCTTTCGAGAAACGCACATGTGATTGAGACGAGCGTATCTGAGTCATATATGTAACAGTGCCTCCAGCAGGAGAATGAAGGAGACCCAGAGGACACCAAGGGACCTCATGGACTACAGGGGGCTGGAAGAAGCCCCAGGTGAGTAAAGGGCTCTAAATTTAACCACAATTCAGGTTCCCTTTAAGTTCATACAAAATCTGATCTGCAGCATTGATATATATCATTTTGTAGGAAAATAAATGTTTTCATTGAGATTTGCCATGCATACATGGCTCGTTTATAATCCCCGCTCGGCCTTGTGTGCACACGGATCGATTGCCGCTCGTCCCCGCCGGCGCTTCCTTATCACCGCTCGATTCCCTGCCATTGTCCGCCGGCGGGAATCGAGCGGGCGCGGGTCGAGCGGCATGATCGGGCCAGCTGAATATTATCAGATGGCTGGATCAGCTGGTCGATACACGGTACAGAAACGTACTGTGCATCCCCAGCATTATAAGTGGTCAACAATGTCCCAGTTCTACATTGTCAGGTGCTCAGGAGTTGATACTGTACATATAGCCACAAGCTAAGGATTAACCACATGAAAACAATGAACTGTTCCACAACAGTAATGCACCATGACAAACATTCAATTGCAAATTTACTGAAACAACTTAACAGCACACACTTCACTCCTCACTTTGCCTCCCTGTGTGTTCTGTGAAGCTAGTTATTGTTTTCTAGCAGGTTATAGTATCTTTAGCATTTTATGCACAAGGCATAAGGGTAAGTATATTGATCACTGTGGACTTTGAACAGTAACAATACATTAACTGCAATATTTGTAAAAGAAAATCAATATCCAGATAGGACTGAAGTTTCCAATTTCCATGCTGCCCTTTCTAAAGTAACCTCATTTACTTAACATGAACCTGTGTTCAAAGCAAGACTTTGAAAACAATGATTGCATCATGTCTGACTTCAATGGTATTTTTCTTTGCCTTGAAAGCTCTTCTTCTTTACCAGTCAGGCAAAAATGGCGCAGGAAACCAGAGTGCACCAGGTGTCATCAGAGGCAGTAATGGGAATTACGGCTATTTCAGCTCTCAGTCAGTAATGCTGATGCCAACAAAAGACACTGTCCAAATTACGATAAAATAGTGTAATTCAGCTGCCAGTAAGAGATGGCAGCCGAGTTACATCTTACTTGCGAGTCAATGGCGGCCTGGAGGGAGAATAGTAATTTACACCACCAGGACTTTTGGAGGAGCATGGAGAGATGTTTTTCAGCTTTACCCTGCACCCAAATTTCCTGGCACCTTAATTACAAGAACACCTTCTTTATCTGTACAGAGCAAAGGTGCCTATAGATCAGACAATGTATTGGCACATCGGCCAAGAGACAGACCTCTCTCTGATTGAATCTGATCGGAGGGAGATCTGTTGTCTGCCCATACACCGCAAACCGATAACCGATTGATTTCAGCATAAAATCTCTCGGGAATCTGCATTGTGATGTCACATCCACCACCTCGCTGTCCCCCCTAATGTAAAATGTGCCCCCTACCACGGTTCCCTGTGCATTATATTTTCCCTGTCATGCCCACCACTGGCTCCGGGCTCTATCCTCATACATGCGCCCCACGTGATTGCTGGCATAATGTGGGAATGTGTGTGTGACATCACATGTATATGCCGGCAACCATATGGGGCTCATGTATGTGGACGGAGAACTGAACCCAGAGGCAGCGCGGCAGACACCAACAGGGGAGCACATTATACACTAGGTGGGACAGCTCCTGGGGGTTCCATCATGTTTGTCGCTCATCCAAATATCGCAAGGCATTGTCGCCGCACAAATGATCGAGCATGTCAGCTCTACATTTTTCAGCCAAGTAACCTGATAAATGGCCATCTTTAGACTTGAGCTTGAGTTGTAAATTGTGCCCACACCTTCCTTCCTCACTAAGCTGCTACCGTTGTCCAATCATTCTCTCCCTCTCAAGTCATGTGATAACGGTGACAGGTTGGTGGTTATCAGCCTTATCAGCCTTCCACATGTCTAGTACAGGGCTTGGCAAACTTCTCACATCTCCATGGCAACAGAGTGTCACATGACAGGGCGTCGGGACATGGTCGATAACGACTGCCTCTGCCAAGAAATCCATCTTGTGTACAGCAGCCCCCAATACCCCCCAGCTAGTGATCTGTCCTGGCGGATCACTTCGGCCAAGTGATGGGACACACCACTTACCCCACACACTGCATGATACCACTCCCATGCAGCTCTGCAACCCTGCATAGAGTAGAACACATTGCTCACTTGCAAGCAAGTGATGCATGTGTACAGCTTCGGCCCTGCAACGTTGCCCGAGGGATGGAGTCCCGAGCCCCATTGGGAGACATTCATTGAAAGTGTGTACTTCCAAAATAAACAAATTGTATTCTGTACTAGCAAATCAAATTCAGGGTGCAGTTGTCCTGTGCCCATAAACAGCATTTCAATATATTTATATTAGCTTCAGACTCTTTTTAAATATTTTCATTAACTCTTCCAATTTTAGACGAAACATGTTGATAACCAATGTCAGAGATATCCATTGCTTGTGTAGTCCTGTGTTTATCAACAGCATAGTTTCTGGCTATTCCCAAGCATGCTGGAGTTTTCAATCTATCAGGGTAAATTGGCATTCCACTGGTACCTGTTCTCTGTAATGTAGCTGCATACTGTAACAGTATGTCTGGGGAGCTTAGTAGCCAATGAAAGCCCATACCTCACACAACATAGAATTGGTGAGGCCGGCAGTACTTATATTGTACCTTATAAGCAGAGATGGCTCAAACCTCAGATTTTAGGTTCGTGAACCTCAAACATGAAGTTCCGCAAACGTTCGCGAACCTGCGAACTTTGTGAACCGCAATAGACTTCAATGGGCTTGCAAACTTTCTAAACTACAAACACTAATTCTGGCCACAAAAGTGATGGAAAAGTTGTTTCAAGGGGTCTAACACCTGGAGGGGGGCAAGGCAGAGTGGGATACACGCCAAAAGTCCTGGGGAAAATTACGGATTTGACGCACAGCAGGGTTATAATCCCTAAAGGGCAGAAATCACATTGCATTCCTAAATTGGAGGCCTAAAGTGCTTGAAAACATCTTGCGTGTGTATACATGGATCAGCAGGTAGTGTAAGTAGTGTACTGCTTCACACTGACAGACCAAACTCACTGTGTAACACACAGCAAACAGCGGTTTGTGTAGTGATGGCCGTGCTGGACTGGTGCTCACCATGGCGAGAGTGCGGTTTTCAAGCCCATATGGTCGCTGGGCTGTGGTAGCTCAATGACAGAACAACAGTGACTGAGTGTCCAGCTGATCGAATTTGGTCTGTCCACAATGAAGCAATGACCTTATTATCTTGGGTGTGCCCCCCAACACACTCATATAGGTCATTTCTTTATTGTGATACGCAAGCCCCTTCACTGCGGCAAGGTAACAATCACGAAGGGGAATTGACACATGTACATGCCTTTTGTTTTGTTGTTGCAGCCGCAGTGAAGCCAGCAAAATTAGGCAGGCATGTACACGCACCAGAAAAATTGTTATAGCGGCCGCTGCTAGCAGCGGCCTTAAAAATTTAGGAATCCGCCTGGAGTCCTGAACCCTGTCTGTGGTGGCGGAGAAGGCAGTCAAGTGGCCTGCAGGCAGAGATGCTGTGGGGCAGGCAGTCACACGGCTTGCAGGCAGAGATGCTGTGTGTGGGGACTGACTTAGTCTTCGGGCAGGCCTGACCGTGCTTTGCAGACCAGGCACCCATGGTCAGATGGACCTTTGACCCAACGCTGTGTGCCAGAGATGACACCACTTGCCTTTCAACATCACGGTACAGTTTGGGTATGGCCTTTTACCGTCTTTCCCCGAATATAAGACACTGTCTTATATTCTTTTTGGGGAGGAAATGTGTGCTAGGGCTTATTTTGGGGGGTGGGAGGGGCTAGACGCTTTGTGTATGGGCAGGTGCGTGGACTCTTACCGCACCCCCCTTGTGGCTGCGTCCCCCTCCGTTCCTGGTAATTCCTCCGGTGGCAGCGGCATTGTAATGGATCTGTGAGGGCGCCCTTTGATCTTCACGCAGTACGCCAGGCCGGCTCTGCGCTGGCGCTCTCTTCCTGTCATCATGTGCGCCCGGCAGATGCGTCCCAGGCGCACATTGATTAATCAATGTGCGCCTGGGACGCATCTGCCGGGCGCACATGATGACAGGAAGAGAGCGTCAGCGCAGAGCCGGCCTGGCGTACTGCGTGAAGATCAAAGGGCGCCCTCACAGATCCATTACAATGCCGCTGCCACCGGAGGAATTACCAGGAACGGAGGGGGACGCAGCCACAAGGGGGGTGCGGTAAGAGTCCACGCACCTCCCCATACACACAGCGCCCCCCCCCCCAGCTAGGCCTTATTTTCGGGGTAGGCCTTATATTTCAAGCATGCTTGAAATATAAGGGAGGCCTTACTTTCGGGGTAGGTCTTAAATTAGGGGAAAGACGGTATGAGAAATAATTGCGGCCTGGTATCTTCCACTGTGGTGTGTGGCTTTGCTTTTGTGTGCTGCTTTTCCTCAGGAGGTCATCCCATTGCAGTTTGTGGTTTTTCATCATGTGCGGGTCTTGATCTTTCCACGGATCAATTTTCGGGGCAGAGAGTACAGATGGCATCACTCCCATCTGAGGCAGACACAAAAAAATTTCCACACCTCTGGGCCCTGGGATGATGGCACTTTGGTGATGGCTGCCGACGGAGTGTCAAGTGGGGTGCCAGAATCAGAGCAGGAGGAGGAAGATATGTCACGCTTCCGTGCGGAAGCTGAGGAAGATGAGGTGTTCTGTGTTAAATAGTCAACTACGTCCTGACAATATTGGGGGTTGATGGCACGTGCCTTCTTCTGAACACTGTACTTTGGTCGAGGGCCACACAAAATCACGACAGCACGACCTCGAACTGACCTGCCGGGTGGCCTGCCTCTGGCTCTGCCTGTTGTTTTGTCCATATTGGGGGGGGGGGGGGGAATGAAGTGAAAGGTATGCACTGACTTGACTTATACAATGTGCAGTCACACAGATGCAGAGAAAGGTACTGACTGCTGATATAATACAATGTGCAATCACACAGATGCAGTAAAAGGTACTGACTACTGGTATAATACAATGTGCAGTCACACAGATGCAGTGAAAGGTATACACTGACTGCTGTATAATGATGAGACAAATACACTTGAAATCCTATAACGAGAATCTGTTATGGAGGGCAAGTATGCCATCCATTCAAGTGAAAGGTATGCAATGACTGGTATAATGCAATGTGCAGTCACAAAGGTGCAGTGAAAAGGTATGCAGTGACTGGTATATAAAACAGCGTGCGGTCACACAGATGCAGTGAAATGTATGCAGTGACTGCTGGTATAACAATGTGCAGTCACACAGGTGCAGTGAAAGGTATGCAGTGACTGCTGGTAGAACAATGTGCAGTCACACAGGTGTAGTCAAAATGGATGCACTGACTGCTGGTATATAAAACAGCGTGCGGTCACACAGATGCAGTGAAAGGTATGCAGTGACTGGTATGTAAAACAGCGTGCAGTCACACAGATGCAGTAAAAGGTATGCTGTGACTGGTACATAAAACAGCGTGCGGTCACACAACTGCAGTGAAAGGTATGCACGGACTTGTATATAAAACGGCATGCAGCAGTCACACTAGGCACTGAATGTGCTGGGCCTGGCACAGTATAGCAATTAGCAAGGGCCAGCTGCGACAGACAGGGCTGTATTTGCAGTGTCAGTGGGCCACACAAAAAAAAAAACACATAAGAACATTAGCTCTCAGAAGAGCTGTTTTAGTGGTGCTTTTCAGCAACAAATATCAGCAAGGACCAAGCTAACAGACCTCCTAACTATCGCTTCCCCTATCTCTCCAATGTCTCTCCCTTTTCTCACTAATACTGCAGCACACAGAGTGAGAACATGGCTGATGCTGCTGCCTTATATAAGGGGGGGAGGGGCTCCAGGAGGGAGTGCAGCCTGATTGGCTGCCATTTGTGTCTGCTGACTGTGATGTAGAGGGTCAAAGTTTAGCCCAATGATATAGTATAGGGGGCAGGTCAAACTCGCTAAAGGTTCGCAGTTCGCCACAAACGCGAACAACCATTGTTTGCGTGAACAAGTTCGCTGGTGAACAGTTTGGGCCATCTCTACTTATAAGTCACCAAAAAAATGCTTTAATTGATGGAACCAACAGAGATCTGCTATACTGCTTCATTTACTGACCACATGGAACTAGAAACTTGTTTTTGCTTTGCTTGTAAAATCACTTTTAACTGACAAGCTTTGATCTTGCCTACAGCATTATTACTGTGTGTTTTAAGTTGTTTGTACATTCTTTTCCTAGGACTGCCCACTGGAATACCTTTCTTTAAACACTATCGAAAGACATTAAAGGACAGATCCGAGGTATTTAAAACCAAAAATCTACTTACCCGGGGCTTCCTCCAGCCCCCTGGCAGCAGTCCTGTGCCCTCACAGCAGCTCCGCTCCCAGCCGGTGGCCCAGGGGTCACCTCCAGTGCAGATGCCGATGGGCCGCTACTGCGCCTGCGTAAAAGCAGCTTGCGGTCGCGCTGACGTCATCTAGAGTGTTCTGCGCAGGCGCAGAACTACTGTGCCTGTGCAGTACACTCCAGACTACGTCAGCGCGACCCCGAGTGGCTCTCGCGCAGGCTCAATAGATGCCGACCTGGCGAGGTTGGCATTTGCCCCAGAGGGGACCCTGGGACTCCGGCTGGATGCGGAGTTGTGGCAAGGGGACAGGACGGCTGGAGAAAGACCTTCCCTTTAAAGAGACACTGAAGCGAGAAAAAAAATGATGATATTATGATTTGTATGTGTAGCACAGCTAAAAAATAAAACATTAAGATCAGATACATCAGTGTAATTGTTTCCAGTACAGGAAGAGTTGAGAAACTCCAGTTGTTATCTCTATGCAAAAAAGCTATTAAGCTCTCCGACTAACTTAGTCGTGGAGAGGGCTGTTATCTGACTTTTATTATCTCAACTGTAATTGAACTGTTTACTTTTCCTCTGCTAGAGGAGAGTTCATTACTTCACAGACTGCTCTGAAAGACTCATTTTGAATGCTGAGTGTTGTGTAATCTGCACATATTATAGAAAGATGCAATGTTAGAAAAAACACTATATACCTGAAAATAAAAATATGAGAATATTTTCTTTGCTGCTAATCTTCTAGTAATTATTCATAGTACACAACCAATTCATTATATCATATATTTTTTTCGCTTCAGTGTCTCTTTAAGGTCTTTTAAAACTGAATTGTAATGAAAACAATACAGTATTTAGCACATCTCAAATGTTTCTAACAAACTCACCAGTTCACCTTTTCAGAAAAGCTAATAATTTGCTATAGCTAGAATTTAAAGCTCACTGCCTCATCTGCTAACCCCTTTGTCTACTCCCCCAGTGTCTCAACCCCACCCCCTCTAGACCAGGCATGTCCAAAGTTTTTCTCTTGCATCTGAAGTTCCTGGTTAAGCACTTGTTGAATGCGGCAATGAGCCTGTTCACAGTAACAGATCTCATTATTCTTACTCACTGCATGCAGGCTTTGTATTAAAGGTCCAGGCTCCATTGCAGTTCACACACATTTTAATGCGTGTGTTCTGCAACTGACCATTGTGAACCTAGCCTAAGGCTGTAGACACGATATGAGTGCTTTTCTGACCATCAGAGCTTTCTGAGTGTTTGTTTTTTAAAAACGATTCCATTGACTTGCATTACAATTGCTGTAAAATCACAGTAAAATTGCCAAGATTGTGATTTTTTTTTAAAATAGTGATTGTGGCAATTTTACCGCGTTTTTAATCCCAGTCAATGAAAGTGTTTTTTAAAAAACGATGAGAAACCTCTGATGGTTTAGAAAAGCGCTCATAGGGCTTGATTCACTAAACCGGGATAACTCAAATATCACACCTTATCAAAGTTATCACAGTTTATCAAAGTTAACATGGCTTATCAGAGTAGCATAGCGAGCGCTACGATCCCACAGGGGCTCAGGGCAGAAAGAGTGTCATTGTCATTGCCAATTAGCAGGCATAAGTTCGTAGTGCTTGCTATGCTACTCTGATAAGGCGTGTTAACTTTGAAAAGGTGTGATATCTTAGATAAGGTGTGATATTTGAGTTTTCACAGTTTGGTGAATCAAGCCCATAGTGTGTCTACAGCCTAAAGCAAGCATCCCTTTAACATGGAAATCTCAGGATCCCCCTCCTCTTAGCAAATAGCTCCTCGAATGGAAGAGTTGATTCATTCTAAGGATGAGATGATAGAAAAATGGGTTATTATGTGGTTGCAGTGGTTCCTGGACAGGGATAAATACCATTATATAATTTCCTCAAATTCAGGTCATCTGACTCAATCTCCCTATTGATGTATTGGCCCCTCTCAGGAGTTGGATAGTGCCTGAGCCAAACAACTGTTCACATTGTATGCCACGCCCACATAAAGGCCCTTATTCTATTTACCTTTTCTCCTGAATTTTCTCTTGGGAGATAATTTTTCATTGCCTCTTTAAATTAACGTTTTAGCACTTTGCAATTGAAAAAGTACCAAAAACTAGGTAAAAAAAGTTCTATGAAAATTATTTTGAGTATTTCCTTGCATGCTGGTGGTTTAAAAAGCATTTTAATAGCAAGGTTTGAAAATCTCACATTGGAGAAAACTCAGGAGAAAACATTAATTGCATATGGGGTTTTATATTTTTTCACTGGTAGGATTTAAATTTATACCGTTTATGTATACTAGCTGCTGGGCCTGATACAAATCCTCTTTAGTAATCGTTAAACTGTGGATTAAAGAGAGTCTGAAGCCTTCCTAAATCACTGTTTTTATTTCACAATCATGTTAGGCATGATTGCCCTACCTGGAACGCCGCATCCCCACGGCTGCAGTCTCAATTAATCCCCCCGAAATCCCCAATGGAAGATTAGGGGAGCGCTTCCGTATAGAGGCAGAGCTTTGGGCTGTAGCTCTGCCTCTACTCTGTAAATCTGCATGGATCTCCGCCTCTGCCCGCCCCTCTCAGTCTTCTTTCACAGAGAGGGGCGGGGGGAGAGGCGGTGGTCACTTTTTTTTTTCAAGATTTAGATTTGTAATTACGTATACCCCGGGTAGTAAAAACATCAAGGCGGATGCCTTGTCACGATGTTTTGAGCCAAAGACAGCACAGCCCTCAGACCCAGAAACTATCCTCCACAAAGAGTGGTTTTGACAGCCACAGAGACTTGGGGGGACTGGACAGAGACCTTGACCCCCTTTCAGCAGGACGTTCCTGAAGGAAAGCCTGAGGAGGTCATGTTTGTGCCACTGCCATATCGTCTGCAGATTTTGCAGATGTTCCACTCTCACAAGAATTCTGGTCATCCTGGCGCCACCAGAACACAGGATCTTGTCGCTAGATGTGCATGGTGGCCTTCCTTGGCATCCGACTGTAAGGAGTATGTGAGAGAGTGTGCAGTGTGTGCTAGGAGTAAGCCCTCCCGTCTGGCACCTGTGGGAACGTTGCAACCTTTACCCACCCCGAGTGAGCCATGGACCCATTTGTCCATGGATTTTGTGGGGGAACTCCCGAGATCTGAGGGCATGTCGGTCATTTGGGTGGTAGTCGATAGATTTAGCAAAATGGCCCATTTCGTGCCCCTGAAAGGACTCCCCTCGGCTCAGGAGTTGGCCGATCTTTTTATCAAGCACATCTTTCGGCTGCATGGCATTCCGGAAGATATAGTGTCTGATCGGGGAGTCCAGTTCGTCTCTAAGTTTTGGAGGGCATTTTGTCAACTTTTGGGCATGAAACTGTCATTCTCCTCAGGCTACCACCCACAGACCAATAGGCAAACTGAGAGAGTCAATCAGTCCCTGGAGCAGTTTTTCAGGTGCTATGTGGCAGATGCTCAGACTGACTGGGTCAAGTTCTTGCCCTTTGCGGAATTTGCGCACAATAACCTGAAAAGCTCTTCCTCTGGGTTTTCACCATGCCAGGTGGTAACAGGGAAATTGCCCAAGTTCTCTCCTTTGCCAGTGGCTTCAACTCCGTTTCCGGCCCTGGAGGCCTGGCAGGAGTCCTTTAGGGACATATGGGGAATGGTGAAAAGGAATTTAGAGAAGGCTTTTCATAACCAGAAGGGGCAAGCTGATAAGAGACGCTCCATTGAGTGTAAATTCCAGCCAGGGGACTTGGTATGGGTGTCCACATGTCACTTGGCCCTGAAGCAACTTTCCCCTAAGTTGGGACCGAGATATGTGGGTCCTTTTCCGGTCATCAGGAAGATCAACAACATTACTTATGCCCTTGATCTTCCTGCCAGCATGCGTGGCGTAAGATCGTTCCATGTGTCCCTCCTCAAACTGGCTGTGCACACTGATTCCACTCCTCCTCCACCGGTGATGGTGGACGACCAACCTGAGTATGAAGTGGAAAAAATATTAGACTCCCGTATTGTACAGAACTCAGTGCAATACTTGGTGCACTGGAAGGGTTATGGCGTTGAGGAAAGATCATGGGTATCTGACGGTCGCATGCATGCAAACGAGTTGAAAAGGGAATTTCATGCCCTGCACCCTGAGAAGCCGGGTAGGAGCTGTCCGGAGTCCACTCCTTGGGGGGGGGGGGTACTGTGAGAAAACGCAGAAGCACCGCCGCATGCACCTCTAGCGGGGCGGTAGGTTCCGCGTCCAGCGCGGCAGCTGATGCAGCTGCTCACTCGTCTTTGTGTCTGCCTGAACGCGGAGGAACCGCCGCATGCTCTGGTGGCATGGCGGCGGATTCCGCGTGCAACGCAGCGGGCATTTCACAACAAAGTTCTGGTATGGCTGGGAGCTGTAGTCCACATAGGTTTAGGTGGACACGCGCGCGCGCTGGGAGGAAGAGCTTTATGTCAGTCAGTGGGGGATCAGCTGACCAGGCTGGTCAGCTGACGCCAGAAACGGTTGCCATTGGTCCAGCACTTGGGGGAGGCGCTGGAGAGCGCTGAACTATATATACTGGTGGCTGGGCATTTGCTGGTTGTCTGCCGTTGCGATCCCTACGTGGTAGCACTCAGACCTTTTGTCAGTATCTGTGTTATTTGCTAGACCAGTTTCCAAGGTGTTGATGACCAAGGAGCTCACACCTTAGTCTAGGTAGGAATCCTGTTATTATCTGTGTTACTATCTAAGTTATTTGTTAGACCAGTTTCCAAGGTGTTGATGACCATGGAGCTCACACCTTAGTCTAGGAATCCTGTTAACATCTGTGTTATATTCTAGACCAGTTCCGGGGTGTTGATGATCTAGGAGCTCACACCCAAGTCTAGGCATTGACGATTATTTGTTATGACCTTCTGCTTTCCTGACCACTCTTCTGTTCACTGATTCGGTACTTCGCTATTTCTGATACTCTGTTGCCAAACCCTGCTCGTTTTAGGACTACCGAATCAGTCTCCTGTCTATGTACCTTATCTGTCTGTGTGTTGTCGACCTGGCTTGCCCGACCTCGAGAACTATCTTCCCTGTTGGAAGATAGTTCACAGACCTGTCAGTGACACTTCCCCTTTGGTGTCACTCACTCTCTGGTCCTTCCCACTCTCAGCCTGGCTCCACCCCTTGGGGAGCATCAGACTTTTGGAAGTAACCAGATCTCTAAACAGTATCTCGTACGGCCTAGCACCTTCTATATGGGTGCTCTCCTCAAAGTATTACTGTTGCACCAAACACTCATACTACTCAGGTGTCCAGAGGTTAGAGATATATCTGTATTCCCGGTGATACTGCTGCAGATCACCGGTAATCAGATCCTCTCTGTGTTACACCGATCGTTACATAATCCCAAGAGGTCTGGTGGTAAATATTGTTTTTAGAGTGTTTGTTAACCTATGGCACAAAAAACTAAATGTATTTTTTTTCACAAAAACATTTTTCTACAAAGTGTGACATAGTTTGTTGTTTTTCTCCTTACTAAGTGGTCAGCTCCCTTCATTCTTGTAGATGAACAGGTCCAACAGCTTCGCAGGTAGCACATGCACAGTGACTGATCAGAGCAGCGTCAGAACTAGCTGAACTCAACTAGTGTCAGCTTTGTGCTTTCATTATCTGTATTTCCATAGCGTGAAATGAAATGTAGCTATTGCGCCTGGACAGACAATATTTCAGGAAAACGTCATCTTAGGGGACAACTACACGTACATCTGTTCATTTACCAACAAAATAAAATGTATTACTGTGTTTAACATGACAGTCTCCCGTTACTACAAATGATAAATAGAATAGAATAATTAATAGAACACAGTGATTCATTGTTTCTGGACCTCAGTAACAACTTGTTGAATCTAACACCCTACATTCTACTTTTGTTAATAAAACGTTGTGCTTTTAGTGCAGAGCTATAATTATATTCTGTTCTTCACACTTTTTAAACTTGCTGTCAGTTTTAAAATTCTTACCAGGTTCCAAACTCAAATGAGAAGATCGTTTTACATAGCTTTTAATTACAGAAGGACTTGCGTGGCACCTACGTGTAGCGATGCTTAATAGTGGAATTCCTATAATGCTACTGACCACCACTATCATGCATCGGTGCAGCAATAGGGGATGCAGAGGTTGCGACTGCACCGGGGCCCCTGGACCAGAGGTGCCCACTAGATGCCCATCCATCTCATTAACTTTTTATTGGTGACATGCTAGTAATGAACACCTTTATATGTGCATCACATAGTGGTAATCCTTAACAAACTGTTTCCTTACTCTGATTACACCTCTCTGATACTGCAACTATACTCAATAGGTTTTTGGCCTCCATATCACTAGAGTGCTTGGGGCCCAATGTAAAACTCGCACTGGGGCCCCAAGCTCCTTAGTTATGCCACTATCAGGTATATGATTACCATCCCCAAATCTGTCTCTGCTCTGGTGTTCTGCAACATTTAGGCCTCTTTTCCACGGACTGTTGATAGGCAGTGGAATGCCTCTCAAACTCTCACATCTGCTCACTGCTGCCTGGTAACTGCTCATTGCAGCCTGGCAACTGCTCACTGCAGCCTGGCAGCTCACCAGTCCATGGAAAAGACACCTAAAGTTCACAGCGGGGTGTTGCAGTGCAATGTAATGGAGCCATTTTAATGCAGAAAGTCGCATTGCAATAGTCTGTGCAAGTCTAAGCAATGTTCTGAGTGCATTTGGTGCAATCTGACCCAATGGAAGACAGTATCCCAATGCAGTGCATACAGTGTGTTACAGCATAATGCATGCATTAACATTAGCAGTGAAGCATACTTTTAATTGACTGTATGCTTTACCATATGCAACGCAACAAGTGGTCTGACATTTTGGATCTATTGCATTTTTACAGAGAATGCAACACAGCTCCCACTGACATAACAATCAACGTCAGTGACAAACCAATACCATCGCCTGCCCTTCAGGGCCATTGCCTAGTTGTAACATTTATCATTTATGAAAAACACTTCCCACATTTGTTCCTTCCTATCTCAGGAGAAGGTTAAACTGTGAACTCTGTCATAATTTCCCTATTTGACTACTGCTCCACTCTGTGGTGGAAGAGGGGTGATGGCAGAGTCACTTTCATCACCCCTCTTCCACCACCAAGTGGCGCTGCATCGTTGACACTATCTTCTGAGCCCCGATCACATGTAATGACATGTGATCGGAAGTCAGAAGAGGATGCCGGGAGTGCAGTGCCGCAGGTGGATGAAGAGAAGAAGCTGCTCCAGCGTCTGGAAGAGGTAACTATAAAAACGCTCCCTGTGCCGCCTAACCCTAACCCCCCTGGTGGTTTCTAACCCTTAGACCCCCCCTGGTGGTGCCTAAACCTAAACCCCCCCTGGTGGTGACTTACCCTAAAACCCCCCTGGTGGTGACTTACCCTAAACCCCCCTTCCTGATGCCTAACCCTAAAACAACCCCTTTCTGACACCCAACCTTAAATAGGAACTTCAGCCTAAACAAACATACTGTCATTAAGATACATTGGTTATGTTAAGTAAAATAGATAGGTCATATAATCTCTTACCCACCCTGTTTTAAAAGAACAGGCAAATGTAGGCTTGTGATTTCATGGGGGCAGCCACCTTTTTGGTTGAAAGGAGGTGAGAGGTAGCATGAGACACAGTTCCAACTGTCCTGTGTCCTGATCACCCCTCCCAGCTGCGCGCTAGGCAATGAGAACAACAACATCAGAAATCCCATCATGCTTTGCACAGCATAATGGGAAAAATGCCCGGGCAGTTTTCTTCTGTGCAGCTAAAAATGAGACTTGGATAAGAGAAACAAAGTTCTGATGCTGTGAAACTGTTAAAGAAACACCAAGCCTTTTCAGTGCTGCCGAGTACATTTTTAGTCTGGAGGTTCCCTTTAAAACTCCCTCCCTCTGCTGCAAATAATGAAAAAAAGACACATTTCTAAGACAATAGATTTAAAAATGATAATTTACAAAAGGATGATTCTCAAAATGAATTTCAAAATGATAAAATTAAATACAATAATTTACAAAATGATAACTGTCAAAATAGATTTTAAAACGATAATTATCAAAATGATACTTAGCAAAATGAAAAGTTTCAGTTGGACGGGCCGGCGCACGCTATTTATTGGACGCCCAAATTGTTGCTTTTGGCGGTCAGTGGTCGATATTTTGCATTAGTGCTTATGGGTTGCCCAAAATAGTTTCTTAACCCCAGGCACCCAAATGTCCTGCTTCCATCCAGGGGGATTGTGTGTTAGAACTAAAAAGACGGCTATTCTGACTGTCACCATACTCATCATTTGACTGTCTCTACAATCTGCTACTAGAGAGCCTATCTGCTTCTCAGTGGAGTACCTGGCTGTACCTTAAAGGTGGACATACATCAGGGGATGTATGGCCACATAACCTGTCCGCGGTCTGCGCTTGTCCCTCTGCTGCTCCGGGCGCATTCCCCTCTCCATGCACACCGCCCCACGTGGTTTCCTAGTAAGGGCACACGTATGTCACACAGGCGTGCCCTTACTAGGAAACCATGTGAAGCGTGCATGTATGCAGGAGGAATCCTGGAAGCCAGCACGGGACAAGTGCAGGGCGCGGACAGGTAATGTATACTTTACACAGGGCGCCGGGGGGACATTCTTCATTAGGAAAGCACAGTGGCGGTGGATGTGGCGCACAAGGCTGATTCCGGATCTATGTCAGCATGAAATTGAGTTACTCAAACACTACTGCAGGCAAATAGATCGACGGGGCTGCTAGGCAACTGGTATTGTTTAAAGAAAATAAATATGGCAGCCTCCATATTCTTCTCACTTCATTTCTGTCACGGTCAGTTACCTGTCCAGGTGAGGCGGCTGGCACATGCGGATGCTGGCAGTCGTTCTGGGGGGTCTCGGCGGGCCTCCCGGCAGGGTGTTCTGTCGGGGCTCTCCAGCGCGTGTGGCGTTGTGCGGCGAAAGTGTTGGCACCGCAAGGTGTGGGCATGATTGCTGTGCACGCGCGCGCGCAAAGACGGCTGTTTTATGCATCTTCTTCTTGTTGTGCGTGCGTGCGTGTGCACGGGCGTGCGCGTGTGTATCGCGCATGTGCGTGTCCGTGTTTGCGCATGCGCGCGTGACGCGCTGCTCCGTGTGCGCGTGACGCACTACGTTGTGTGCGCGTCGCGCGGTGCGCGCCAAACGGCCTATTTAAGCCTGGAGAGCCCAGACCTCTGTGCTGTGGTATTGCAGCAAGTTTGCTCCCGTGACGTGACACTTTGTCTGCCTGATTCCTGACCTACTCCATGCTGAACCTTGCCTGTCTGATAACCCGCTCTGTTGCCGAACCCTGCTCTGTACGACTACCCGCTCTGCTGCCGAACCTTGCTTGTCTGATAACCCGCTCTGTTGCCGAACCCTGCTCTGTACGACTACCCGCTCTGCTGCCGAACCCTGCTTGTCTGATAACCCGCTCTGTTGCCGAACCCTGCCCATCTGACTACCTGCTCTGCTACCGACCCCGGATTGCTCAAGGATCTGCGGTTCTACCAGTCTGTTACAGAACCTGCATGGCAACATCATCTCTGGTGTACGGGTCATTGCAGTACCAGACCCGTCCTGCGGGAGTCTCCAGTTCCTGCTCACTCCAACGACTGGATCTGCGAGCACTCCTGCCCCGTGTTAACCCAAGGCACCTGTTTCCAGTTCAGGGCTTGGGGTTGATAAGCCGCAGGGGTTGCTGTCCTCAGCACATCGGTCTCCTTACCTTCAGGTACGTGACAGAATACCACAGCCATCACATGGAGACCGCTGAGGCAGCGAAGGTTTTGACCACCTTGTATGAACAGATGTCGGCCCTGACTGAGGCCATGAAGGAACTACAGGCTAGCCATTTACGCTTGGAAGGAAGAGTGGGAGAAATGTCTGCAACTGGGAACCAAGCTCCAGTAAACGTTCCTCCTCCAGCCGCTAGTCCAGTTCTCGCACCTCCTGCTGCAGCTCCTCTTCCACCTCCTCCTGAACCACGTGTAGTTATGCCAGATCGGTTCTCTGGAGACCGAACCAAGTTCCGAGCTTTCCGTCACTCATGTCAGCTTTACTTTAATCTGCAACCTCGCACTTATTACTGCGAAGAGGTAAAAGTGGGATTAATCATCTCCCTATTACAAGGGGAACCTCAAGCCTGGGCCCACAACCTTATGGATCAAGAACATGTATCTCTAGCCACATCGGAGACCCTGTTTGCAGCTATGGCAGTACTATATGACGATCCACAGCGTAGTGCTACTGCTGAAACCGCCTTGGGATATCTTCGTCAAAGCCGCCGGTCGGTGGAAGAGTACACTGCGGAGTTCCGTCGGTGGGCGGCCGACACCGACTGGAATGATTCAGCCCTGAGGTACCAATATCGGAAGGGTCTGTCAGCCTACATTAAAGATGAGTTATCACGTGCTGATGCTCCGACTACTTTGGAAACGCTCATTACTGCTGCAATCCAGATTGACAGACGGTTCCGGGAACGACAGCTGGAGAGATTCAGTGAACGCAGTCCACGCCCCAATTGGATACCTGCCTCCTCTGTTGGTGCTCCCGCTCCTGTGGCAGACCAAGATCAGCCAGAGCCGATGCAGATTGGGGTGATTCGTTCTCGTCTCTCCCCCGAAGAAAGACAAAGACGGCGTCAGGAGAACCTCTGTTTCTATTGTGGCTCAGCCGGTCACTTCCTAGATGCCTGCCCGATCCGCACCCCTGGTGAGAAGAAACAAATCATGCAGAATCCACATACATATAAGCTTCAGATTATTCGGCCATCCACTAATCATTTCTCTGTTCCTATCTCATTTCAGTTACCCGCAGGAAACCTTGAAGTATCAGCCATTATTGATTCAGGTGCATGCAGCTGCTTTATGGACATCACGTTTGCCACTAATCACCGGATACCTGTGCAGTTTAAACAGAATCCCCTTCTAATTCATCTAGCCGACGGTAGTGAAGTGAGCTCTGGTCCGGTTGTCTATGAGACATTACCTCTTGCTACCACCATCCAAGGATTACACCAGGAACAACTGAAGCTGGACCTCCTTACTTCACCGCTCCATCCAGTCATACTAGGACTACCCTGGCTTCAAGCCCACAATCCTGCTATTGATTGGTCATCCGGCACTGTGTCCTTTCCGTCCACCTATTGCGACAAGAGTTGTATACTGGAACAACCAAGAGCAGTGGGTACTCTTCTTTGCACATCTTCTTTGCAGGAAGCAATACCGGAACAGTATCATACTTTTCTTGATGTCTTTGACAAAAAGAAAGCGGATGCATTGCCTCCTCACCGGCCATATGATTGTCCCATTGATTTACTGCCTGGATCAGCAATCCCTTTTAGTCGAATGTTTCCCCTGTCAGAACCTGAGCAAGAAGTATTACGTGAATACATTGAAGAGAACGTGAGGAAGGGATTCATCCGACCTTCCAAGTCCTCTGCTGGCGCAGGAATTTTCTTTGTCCAAAAGAAAGATGGAACCCTCAGGCCTTGTGTTGACTACAGGGAATTGAACAAGGTTACAATCAAAAACAGGTACCCCTTACCACTTATGCCGGAACTATTCCAGAAATTAAGAGATGCCAAGATCTTTACAAAATTGGATCTGAGAGGTGCCTATAACCTAGTGAGGATAAGAGAAGGGGACGAGTGGAAGACTGCCTTTAGGTCACGATACGGTCATTTTGAGTACCTAGTTATGCCATTTGGACTTTGCAATGCACCAGCCACCTTTCAGCATTTCATTAATGATGTTCTCAGGGAGTTTATTGATCATTTTCTAGTAGTATATCTGGATGACATCCTGATTTTTTCAACATCCTTGGAGGAACACAGGAAACAAGTTTGTCAGGTTTTGGAGCGATTAAGACGTCACAACCTCTATGCTAAAGCTGAAAAGTGTGAATTTGAGCAACATACAATTCAGTTCCTGGGGCTTATTATCTCGGCAGAAGGCTTTACAATGGATCCCCAGAAAGTTCAAGCTATCCTTGAATGGCCAGCACCAATCAACAGAAAAGCAGTACAAAGATTTGTAGGATTTGCAAATTTCTATAGGAAATTTATTAGGAACTTTTCCGCCATTATTTTACCCATCACGAGGCTGACCCGACAACATATTCCGTTTAAATGGACAGAGGAGGCTCAATGCGCCTTTGAGAAGCTAAAGAAACTGTTCACTTCTGCATCCATTCTCAAGCACCCTGACCCGGCCATGCCATATATCCTGGAGGTGGACGCTTCAGACTCAGCAGTGGGTGCAGTGTTATCACAGAGATCGGGTGAAAAAGCAATTCTCTACCCCATAGCCTTCTTTTCCCGGAAATTGTCGGATGCGGAAAGGAATTATGACGTGGGAGACAGGGAATTGTTAGCTATTAAATATGCTTTGGAAGAATGGCGATACTTACTGGAAGGGGCTTCTCAGGATATCCTAATCTACACGGATCATAGAAACTTAGAGTATCTGAAGAAAGCAAAGAGACTTAACCCAAGACAAGCCAGATGGGCTCTTTTCTTTTCAAGATTTTCTTTCCATATCACATACCGCCCTGGTTCAAAGAATATCAAACCGGACGCATTGTCGCGCATGTTCCCTGAAGAAGAGATGCCAACAGTAGTGGATACTATCCTTTCCAATCAGAATTTTTTATTAATACAACCGGAGCTAATAGAACGGCTCCGTCAGGATTCGGCAGACCCACCGGACAAGATGAAGACACAGTTGGTAGCCAAAGACGGGTTGTGGCTTTTCAAAGATAGGGTTTTTGTTCCAGAAAAACATCGGTTGGAAGTATTCAAACTGTGCCATGACCATCAGCTGACCGGTCACTTTGGAGTAGCAAAGACCCAGGAATTAGTCCAACGTTTTTTTTGGTGGCCTGCGTTGCAGAAAGATTGCGAAAACTATGTCAAGTCATGCCAAGTATGCAGCCGGAGCAAGGGGTTGAATCTCAAACCATGGGGATTGTTGAATCCACTACCTGTTCCTCCTAGACCATGGTATTCAATATCAATGGACTTTATTGTAGAATTACCAAATGCAGATGGGGCTAACACGATCTTTGTAGTTGTAGATCGATTGACGAAGATGGCGCATTTTATTCCCATGATGAACTTACCTTCTGCAAGAATTACTGCTATGGCCTTCATCAAGGAGATTGTAAGGTTGCATGGGGTTTCCTAATGACATTGTATCAGACAGGGGAACTCAGTTCACTTCACAGTTTTGGAAAGCACTCTGTCAAATACTCAATATCCGGTTACATTTTTCATCAGCATATCATCCACAATCCAACGGACAAACTGAACGCACGAATCAAACATTGGAACAATATCTCAGATGCTTCATTTCAGGGTCACAGGATAATTGGGCTCAATTATTGCCATCCGCGGAATTTGCCTACAACAATTCAGTCCATACGTCCACTAAGCAATCTCCATTCTTTGCCAACTATGGGTTTAATCCTTCATTTTTACCTGGTATAGTGAAAGAATCTCCAGTTCCTGCAGCAGAAGAATTGGCCAAGTGGTTGGTTCAGAATAATCAACTCCTTCAGCGATCAATGACTCAGGCTCAGGAGGACTTTAAAAAGAAGGCTGATTGTCACAGGAGGGGAGATGTGAACTTGGAAGTGGGGGACCAGGTATACCTATCAACCAAGAACTTGAGACTTACATGCCCATCGAAGAAGCTAGGTCCTAAATTTATTGGGCCTTTTAAAATTAGAAGAAGGATTGGACAATCAGCTTATGAACTTGAATTACCTAGCAACCTCAGAATTCATCCTGTCTTTCACGTTTCTCTGTTAAAGCCAGTACATCCGGACCTCTTTCCTGGACAGAATTCAGGACCACCTTCACCAGACATAGTGAATGGAGAAGAGGAATATGAAGTGGAAGATATTCTGGATTCCAGATGTAGGGGTAGTCGGGTACAATATCTCATTAAATGGAAGAACTATGGAGCAGAGGACAACACCTGGGAACCAGCCTCTTTTGTTCATGCACCTGCTTTGGTGAGACGGTTCCATCAGAGGTGTCCAGATAAACCAAGACCAGGAGGCATCCGGAGGCTGCCCGTAAGGGGGGGGCATTGTCACGGTCAGTTACCTGTCCAGGTGAGGCGGCTGACACATGCGGATGCTGGCAGTCGTTCTGGGGGGTCTCGGCGGGCCTCCCGGCAGGGTGTTCTGTCGGGGCTCTCCAGCGCGTGTGGCGTTGTGCGGCGAAAGTGTTGGCACCGCAAGGTGTGGGCATGATTGCTGTGCACGCGCGCGCGCAAAGACGGCTGTTTTATGCATCTTCTTCTTGTTGTGCGTGCGTGCGTGTGCACGGGCGTGCGCGTGTGTATCGCGCATGTGCGTGTCCGTGTTTGCGCATGCGCGCGTGACGCGCTGCTCCGTGTGCGCGTGACGCACTACGTTGTGTGCGCGTCGCGCGGTGCGCGCCAAACGGCCTATTTAAGCCTGGAGAGCCCAGACCTCTGTGCTGTGGTATTGCAGCAAGTTTGCTCCCGTGACGTGACACTTTGTCTGCCTGATTCCTGACCTACTCCATGCTGAACCTTGCCTGTCCGATAACCCGCTCTGTTGCCGAACCCTGCTCTGTACGACTACCCGCTCTGCTGCCGAACCTTGCTTGTCTGATAACCCGCTCTGTTGCCGAACCCTGCTCTGTACGACTACCCGCTCTGCTGCCGAACCCTGCTTGTCTGATAACCCGCTCTGTTGCCGAACCCTGCCCGTCTGACTACCTGCTCTGCTACCGACCCCGGATTGCTCAAGGATCTGCGGTTCTACCAGTCTGTTACAGAACCTGCGTGGCAACATCATCTCTGGTGTACGGGTCATTGCAGTACCAGACCCGTCCTGCGGGAGTCTCCAGTTCCTGCTCACTCCAACGACTGGATCTGCGAGCACTCCTGCCCCGTGTTAACCCAAGGCACCTGTTTCCAGTTCAGGGCTTGGGGTTGATAAGCCGCAGGGGTTGCTGTCCTCAGCACATCGGTCTCCTTACCTTCAGGTACGTGACAATTTCTCCTGTA
This sequence comes from Hyperolius riggenbachi, assembly GCF_040937935.1. Lineage (NCBI taxonomy): Eukaryota > Metazoa > Chordata > Amphibia > Anura > Hyperoliidae > Hyperolius > Hyperolius riggenbachi. The sequence continues at coordinate 176,003,110 of NC_090649.1, read as the reverse complement.
AAGAGGAGCTGTCAGCCATACTATCTCAGAACCCCCCCCCCCCCCCCCCCCGCATATATTAGTAGATAAATACTTGCTCTACTTATATAACATATGTATTACACTGTCCACATTTTGATTTTAGTGATTTTTTACTGTAAAGAAAGAGAAAATCCTTCTTAGCATTTCCCATTTTAACTGTGGTTATTTTGAAGCCAATCCTGATGTAATTTCCTCCCTTACGCTCCTCTGACTGATTGTCTATGCATTACTCACCCTCCACTATAGAAAGTGCATTGTCACAGCATGATAAATATTGGCCAATCAGAGAGGAACAGAGGTGTGGGAGGGGAAAACAGGAGGGAAGGTGAATTCAGCTAATCAGGCTGCATTAGTTAAAGAGACACTTAAGCTCAAAAAAATATGCTATGATTTGTATGTGTAGTACAGCTAAGAAATAAAACATTAGGAGCAGAGACATAAGGCTAATATTATTTCCAGTACAGGAAGAGTTAGAAACTCCAGTTGTTATCTATGCAAAAGAGCCATTGAGCTCCACAACTTTCAAAGTCACAGAGAGCTCTGTCTTCTGAAGCTTGTTATCTCAACTGTCAGTCACTGTATTGGTTTTTTTTTTTCACTGCAGAGGACAGTTGAAAAGTTCACAAGCCTGCTCTGTAAAATCATTTAGAATGCTGAGTAGTGTGTAAACTGCAAATATTAAAGAATGATGCAATGTTATAAAAAAAAACACACTATATAACTGAAAATAAAAATATGAGAATATTTACTTTGCTACTAATGCTCTAGTAATTATTCACACTACACAACCAATTCATTATGTCATAAAAAAATGTTTTCGCTTCAGTGTCTCTTTCAGTCTGAGGGGAACTAGTTGAGCAAACAAGGACAACCCAGCATGCCCTGCAACATCGTCTTTGTGTACCAAATTTTGTGTGTACCAAATAAGAGTCAGGTAAACTGGGGAATTATCATTTATCAACAGTAAAAGTAATAGTGATTTTAACTTTTGGATTGCCTGGTTGGCATCCTTATTACTTGTTTACCAGGTAAAAATAAAGAATTGATTTTTGATTTTATGCCACACAGTTACACTTTAGTCACACTTCCAGTATTGGAAAGGTAATTATTTGTCTGCATTCAAATCCCAGTTAACAAGTCAAGTACAGTATAGATAAACAAGCGCGGCCCAGGATGATGTTATCGCGAGGGGTTGGTGGGCTATTTATATCGGTGGGTAGTTTGTACATCGGATGTTCATCAGTCGGGACTCCCTATACTACCTCTATATCATGCATCCGTTTGTGCCTTACTTTGTACAAGGTCATGGAAAACGATGCCTCTTTATAACACAACACTAATAACAAGTAGGACATGATGATGCTCCTATTGGTGGAACCAGGTGGAGACTAATATTTCTTGATTTAGAATAAAGCTAAATACAGACTATGTTGACATATGCGCACTGTGAGCGGAGCTATAGCGGGCAACCTAGCGACAGCACACCCCACCACTGATGCAGAATCAGCATCTTGCTTTAGTGTGAGGAGGTAGAGACCCTATGGCTCCCCCAGCAGCCTCTGATAGCAGATTAAAAGATAATTCTAGTGGGATGTGGGAAAAAATTAAAATGGATTGGAAAGGGTTAAGTCAGATTTTGCAACATCTTTTTTTTCCCATCTCCCCGACAGATAGTATTTTCCCCATATTATTACTTGAAGTGATCGCCCAATTTCACTCCCCCCCCCCCCACCCCTAAAGACACACCCTCACCACACAAGTATCTACCTGGTCCTGGACTAACTGCGACATCCAACTCCTCATCACATTCATGACTACCTACTTCTTCCTTGAATTATGAGTTCCAACCTAAAAAATGAGGCATGTTTTGCTGCCTATCAAAGTGTAGAAGTTTTCATTAAAGAGGAGCTGTCAGCCATACTATCTCAGAAACAAAAACACATATATAAGTAGATAAATATTTGCTCTACTTACATAACAGATGTATTGCACTGTCATTGTTATGATTCCTGTGAATTTTATAAAGGAAAGACAGAGAACCATATTCTAGACAGTTTCCATATTAACTATGGCTATTTTTAAGCCAATACTGATGTAATTTCCTCCCTCACTCTGCTCAGCCTGATTTGCCCGCCCTTCACTATAGAAAGTGCATTGTCTCAGAATGAGAAATATTGGCCAATCAGAGAGGAACAGAGGTGTGGGAGGGGAAAACAGGAGGGAAAGAGGCTTCAGACAATCAGGCTGCATTAGTTAAGTCTGAGGGGAAGTAGAGCAGCAAAAAAGGACAACCCAGCATGCCCTGCAACTTCCTTTTTGTGTACCAAATTTACCAATGATCATTTATCAACAAGAAAAGTAATAGTGATTTTAGAATAGATAACTTTTGGATTGCCTGGTTAGCATCCCTTTTGGTACTTGTTTACCAGATAAAAGTAAAGAATTGGTTTTTTATTGTATGCCTGACAGTTACACTTTAAGCGTTAACCCATTGGGCATGCACCTCCTTCTTAGCTTTCTATCACACATCCTACATCCAACAGTGTCAGAAAAATGTAAACATTTCAATGTATTATTTTACCGACAGTGAATTGGGCACAGGGTAAGCCGAATAATGGCTCACCCTGCTGCGACTCAAATGCCTGGCTGCATTAATTACTATTCCCCCTCCGAGCAACTCGGTAGGATGAAGTAATTCATGGTCCAGCGATCGCTGGCACGCGAATTACACACTAGTGCTATAGTGGTGCCCAACTCAGGCGCTAAGCGGATGGTGCACCAAAACCACCTGCTTCACCGAGGCCCCCTACTCAGCCCTCCACTACCAAATTTAGCCCCTGAGTGTTGCTGCCCCGACTCCCTTCCCCACCCTGATAACCTACCTAAACTCTGCTGTGCTCCCCGGGCCCTGCATGATCAGTATTGTAACTCACCTGTCCCGGCACTCTGCTTCTCCATCTGTGCTCCTCGTCTTTATCCTGCTGCCTGCCTGTTCTCAGTGACCAGGTGCATGTCATTACATAGAAAAGAGGCAGCCAGCTGGGATGAAGAGAGGGAGCAAGGAAAGAGCAGCTTGCTGGGACAGATGAGTGACAAAGGGCCCCGGGGAAAACAGTAGAGATGGGGGGGGGGCACAGCAGTGCTCGAGGACCCTGGGACAATTATCCCAATGGTAGCCCCGGCCCTCCTCTGGAACAGGGCCCCTTGTGCAGTCGCAGCCTCTGCATCCCCTATTGCTACTCCATTGCTGACAGGCATCATACAATTGCACATACACCCAGAGATACTGTATTTGTGTCCGATCTCTTTTTTCTCCTTTCCATGAGCACAGCTGACCATGTAGGCACTACTGCCTACTAATGATCACCCCAGTTGATATGAATTGGTGGGCTCTGCAATCCTCCTGATATGCTTCATCATCATAATAATAATCATATTAATCATCGCACATCACTTTAATGTCTGGCACACACCATGCAATTTCCCCACAGATCGAATCAATAATTTCCGATTGATTTTGTACAGAAGTGATCGGAAAAAAAGATTGTAAAAACGAGCAGATACCTGTCAGAAATTACCGGTTTGAATCGACCCATCGATCTGACGGGAAATTGCAGGGTGTGTACCAGGCATTTATCTGTAAGAGGTTGAGATGTACAAAGTTTCAGTGATTAACATTCTTTACTTATTGTCAGTACTGTGACTTGTGTCCTTAGAGCCTTTAGAGTCCCTCCCCTGCCGGCCTCCCTCTACCTGTATTTATATAGTACCACAGGTCATTTAGACTAGTCAGTCTCAGGGAGCTCACTGGACAACACACCACAATGGACAGGAAAGAGAAGGTACTGTGCTATTTTCATGCTCTGCTCTGCAAATCTGCCACTTTTTGAACTTTGCATAGTGTGTTGTTTAGTGTTTAGCTTCTGCTATTTTTTTTTCTTGAGTATAATCAGTGTGTTGCAGTGCTAGTAATAAACAGTTTTGTTTGCACATAAGCAGATGTTGAAATGTTGTGCTTCTAGTACACTACTGCGCTTCGTTTGTAGCATGTTTGTAACTTGAGTTTGTGTTCAAGAAAGTCCTGTATATTGCACAGATGGTTGCTTTGCAACCAGGTATAATGCATGCTGCCTATAGAAAGCATATAGGAATAGATAGTATGTTGTTTCTTACTGCACATATATTGTTGCCAACAAATGGTTAGATGTTGTGTTGTCTGGCTGTCATGTGTGACTGTGTCTTTATTGCATACTTTTAAATATTGACAGATACCACTGACATTATCAGCATAAGGTTAATTGTATGTAATATGTAGAAACAAACTGTACAGTGCTACAAAAGGGACATTTTAAGCAACTATTTTAGGAACTTGCAGCTGTTGAGAGGATTGGAAGCTATTAGTAGTTAGATAAGTCATGTACAATTTACTTACATCTTGGAATTAGAAGAAATAAAAAAATGACTATGCTTGATCACAGCATAGATACCCCGAAGTAGGTGTGTGAGCGTGTTTATGCCACAGAAGCAGGGCAAAGGACAGTGATAATGTGGGTGTGAGTATGATTGCTACATACACATCTTTGGTAGTGGTCATGTTTATGGGTTATGTGCAAATTGCATTGATATCCCAGTGTTGGATTCAGATGACTCAGATTTTTCAATAGGCAAATATAGGAGAGCCAAGTCACAGCTAGGCAAACACTAATGCTAAATACACTCGATACAATTTCTCGTCTGATTGGCAGGAATCAAACGATTATTTCCAACGTGTTCGATCTGCTCCTGTTAGATAACGGGATTGATTTTCTGAAGATATCACAGGAAAATTGATCGGGAGCAGTTTGGACATGTACACACCATACAACTTTCCGTCAGATTACTCATGGATTGGACAGAAGATTCAATTGTGTGTACCTAGCATAAAAGATTGCCACCCGAAGTACCAAAATGATTGATCTCTTTCCGATCAGAATCTTATCAGAGAGATTGATTCCTAATGCATTCAGCACACTGATTTTTAATAGATTTCAGAAGACAATATATTCAAAATGTATTAAATTGCAACGTTGCACTATTTGATGCAGTGCAACCTTATTGGGCCGTTGACCTACTGCTTCTCCTGCTCCACCTCTGATCAACCGGGATTCCCCGTCTTTTCCAATCAATAGTTTCGATCATTGAAATTTTGATCACTCAGGCTTGTTTGGGCATACATTTCTGAAAGATTCAACCAGAGTGATTGAATCTACCAGTAATTATTCAGCCAACTCCCCTCAAGTTGAATTGTTTTAACCATCTCCACCAGAACTTCTAGGCACAGGAACTATGTGTTGCACTCTTCTGTCAACCTCCTGAACTCTCTCCATGCCCTTCCCCCTCCAGTGGATCCCCATTTCCCCTGTAAGATCACGGCCACTGGCTGTTGTTATTGATGGGCTGTCTAGCGCAACACTGTTGAATATCTATTAGTCACTGCTGCTATTGTGTTTTACCTTATTATTGATGTTGTTTATATCTCATTATCTATATTGTTACCTCAACTCTGAGCCATGTATGTGCCAAATGCAATTCCGGGCACGACCCAGTCGTGCCTGGCGACTAAATTTGATTCTGAATTAAACTATAAAATCATGTGTGGCTATCTTTAAAGTAATACTGAAACAAACATAACAAAGAAGTTAGATACTCACTTATAGAAAGGGAAGGCCTTCCCAGTCCTCTCTCCGTGCCCTTGGTCCACCGCTGTTCCCCATGAAAGTCATGCGACCAGCTGGTGGAATGCACCTTTGGGAGTCCTTGTGAAGGCTCCAGATGTATGGTCCAGTCTTTGGAAGCACTCTGGGACATGAGTGCTTCCAAAGCCTTCTGAAGACTCCTAAAGGCGTGGACTTTCTCAGGGGGAAAGTGGTGGACAGAGGACACAGTGAGAGGATAGGGAAATCTTTATGTGATCCAGAGCATTCGCTCTCCATAGGTGAGTATCTATCCTTTTTTCAGGTCCACGTTATACAGTACTTACTTTAATTTATGTAAACATCTTTACAAAAAATAGATATTTTCACCATCCGCTCATGTCTTGTGCCTTGAAAAACTTGCCATACATGGACCTTTGCTTCTGACATAAACAAAGGTTTCCAAGTTTTTATTGTCTTTTCTAGGAACAAAAATACTACTGTAAATAAGCTTTTCATTTGCACAATGGCAGGGAGACAACTGCAAAACAAATGCAGTGAATGTCATTAGACTGTCATGGTAATCATCACATCAGTGACAACATTCCAGGGACAATCTCTGAGATACTGTACTTACTGATAAGCAGGATGGTTACTGATTATCTCCACCCAGGAACTGTAGTTTAGGGATTTATTATTTTGCCCTAACTAGATAATGGTAACAATATGTAACCAAAGATAGGTGAGGCTGGTTCCCAGCTGCAGCAGCCGGATCACATGCGGCCAGCGGGAGTGGACAGTGTAGTGTCCGCTCCAATGGTCCACTGTTGTCAGGCTGGCGCCCGGGGCAGATGTGTTACCACCATAGGCTATATGGGGGACGTGTCTGCCTGTCCAGGATTATCGCTGACTGACACACAGAAGTCCGTTGCAGATTGACAAGTGTGAACAGCTCTTATATATATATATTACAATGAGGTAGGATGGACAAAAATGTCTGAGACAGACTGAACATATAGATGTAATCTAGCTATATTTGTGGCTGTTTTCACTGGGCTGATATTCATTAACTTGAATAGATTGTGTTTGGTAGTGTTCTATTATCTCTATTATTATTTAGTATTTATATACGGTAGCAGTGCTTTACACAGTATATATATAGTCTTGTTACTAACTGTCCCTCAGAGGAGCTAACAAACTAATCCCTGCCACAGTCATATGTCGTGTAGTGTTTGTCTAAGCCCAATTTAGGGGGAAGCCAATTAACTTATCTGTATGTTTTTAGTATGTGGGAGGAAACCAGTGTATCTGGAGGAAACCCACACAGACATGGGGAGAACATACAAACTTCTTGCAGATGTTTACCTGGCTGGGATTCGAACCGGGGACCCAGCGTTGCAAGACGAGAGCGCTAACCACTATGCCACCGTGCTGCACACTATGCCACTGTGCTGCCCTATGTTCCCTATGAGTTAAACACAGTGAAATGATGAGCAGGGAATGCATAGAGAGAACTGTATACAGCTGGATTATGTGCCTATCACATTAGTCTCTCTCTCTGATTAGAATCTGATTGGAATGTGATTGATTCCTTCCACACATAAACAGGGAATCTATTAAAAATTCAATCAAATCACAGCATTGCATTGTTCAGTGCAATTTAACGCTATGTCTCATCAATTGACAACCCCTCCTGCCCCTCAATAGCTCGACTTAGATATTCCATCCTGTACGATTGCTGTCTGGTTGAATTCCAGTCATATTGGGATTAATGGGATTATCTTATCGGCTCATAATTACACATGGCTGTCTTGTGCTAGTGAACTGCCTAATGGTACAAACGTCACATAATCACATAAACATGCATGGTGCTAAGGCTGTGTTCCCACTTGAGCTGAGAACTGACAATTTTTGTCAGTTCTCCGCTCGTTGCAAAACTGATAGTTTATATATACCAGCACTGCACTGCTGTCCAGTGGCGTAGCAATAGGGGTTGCAGAGATCTCAACTGCACCAGGGCCCTTGGGCCAGAGGGGACCAATAGGGCCCTCCCTCAACTGCAGTTTTAGCTCTTTCTTGGTCCTGTGCGTATAATAATCACTTCTATAGATGCTTTGAATGGTAGTAATCATTAACAAACTGTTCCCCATCTCCTTCTTGCACCTCAGACACTGTGGTTGTCCTTGGCAGGTTTTGGTGCGCCGTATCAATTGTTATGTATAGAGTGCTTGGGAGCCCCCATTGTAAAACTCGCACTGGGGTCCAAAGCTCCTTAGCTATGCCACTGCTTCTGTCCCTCCGTTGGCCACTTCTTCCCCTCTTTAACTTTAGTAGTGAATAGCATAGCCCCCATACATGCTATTGCTACCAAAATTGCTACATGTTAATGAGAATATTGGGTACAGGTCAAAAAAATAATTTTTCAAAAAGACCTTGTAATTTTTAAGAAAAGGGATAATGAAAATGCAAAGAAAAATTGTTTTTAAACCTAGAAAAAATTTTTTTTTGTATTTTAAAAAATGATTTTCTCAACAACCACAAGGTCTTTTTGAACAATTCTTTTAGTAACTTGTACCCACTATTCTTCTTAACATATTCTGCAATTTTGGCAGCAGTGGCATGTACGGGGGCTTTGCTATTCACCTCCAAATTCAGCCTGAAATTATTGAGAACAACTACGAAATTGCTTACACTATTCCCCTAAAATTTCGCATTAAGAATATGATGCGTGATTGCGTATTTTGATGCGTAATTATGCATGTGCATAATTTCTGTCATTACTAATGGTGGCAACATATCTGCCCGGGCTCCAGCCGGACCACAGTAGACCATCGGATCAGATACTACACTGTCCACGCCCGTTGGCTGCATGTGATCCTGCGCAAGTGTGAACCGAGCCTAAAGGCACTTATGCATGATGGGACTTTTTGCACAATTGCTTCAGTAACTGGCATTTTTTTTTTGGTGGCGAGCAATCAGTTCCACAATTTTGCAACGCGGTTACATGTCCGCGATTAAACAAACAGCGTTTTGTGACCGTCACGGTGGATCGGATCTTTAAGATCCCCGACGATTCCCATGCAAAGTGCCAGGATCGTTTGAATGCACCTTCTCGCCTGTCATGTGCCATTGCGTGTTCCCGCGGTAGGAGGATGGATTGAGGAATGCTCGTTCATCGCGTCACGTCGCCGGGGGTTCCTTGATTCATCTTCTGTTGAGTATGTAGCTTAACAACAATTATTTCCTACAGGTCCTGATTTCCAATTGTTTTTCTGATCAATTTTCTTATCAATTGTATACAATATCAATCAGAAAAATGTTTGGAAATCAGATCCTATCCATCTATTTGATGGGAAATTGCATGGTGTCTACCAAAGGCTGTGCAAGTCTTGTACAAACATCACATGAGCAGCAGATGTGTGCCCCCCTGACCTCCTGGTGGTTTACTATTGTTTTCTTCAAAGACAAAGCCTCTCCAGGAGGTCATCTGCTCCACTCTCCCTTCCTCCTTCCTACAACTGAAAAATGTTCATGCTAAAGCTGGGCACACCCGTACCATTTTTTTCTAGCTAATTTGATCTCATTGACCAAATTTTGCTGGACCGAACAAACATGATGATTTTATTTTTTAATTGATTTTGGACAATTTTTTTTTTTTACAGAAGGGCAGTAATGGTGAGGGGCCGAAGCTCGGGTTCAGAAACAAATACTTAAGGAGAGGGAAGCCACTGGATCTTAATGAGGCTTCCTATGGTGCTGCCTGGGACCCTTCAGCTTATCGGGGCCACACTCCTCTTCTTGTATGAGAGCGGTCACGCCTGCAAACTTAGCACAAGCAGCTCTGGCCTACTGCACAGACGTGGCCGACTGGCACAGGCGCAGTATGGTCACGCTCCTGCTTGAAAAGGAGGATGGCCCTGATCAGATTACTGACAAACCCATGCCGGCAATCTTTGTAGGGTCCACAAGCGGCAATGGAGGACGCTGTGGGACGCCTCATTAGGATCCAGAAGCTTCCCTCTTCTTAGGTAAGCTTCAGTTTGATACACTTTAAAATAATGTTCTATAGCTGGATCATACCATACATGTCTCCCTAGCACCCTAGCACTAATCTGCTTGGGAGTCTGCATAGGAGAGGAGGGAGGGAGGCACTCAGGGAGGGGAGTGAGCTGTCTTTCCAACATCAGGAGCCTGTAGGCACGTGCCTACAGTGCCTTATGGTAAATCCGGCCCTGTGACTAGTCCACTGCTGAGAACCCAGCATGTATAGCAGCCCCTAACTCCTCTCAGCTGCTTGCCCAGCGATCAGCCTGGTGGATCAATTTGGCTGAGCAATGGCCAGAAGCATAGTCTGACCACTTACCCTGCCATTTGCATGATGTTACTCCAGGGCCATTCTGCCCCCTCATACCTACACACATAGCTAGCTTGCAGGCTAGCAATGTCGCCCGAGGGATCAGGTGCTTTGTATGTGTGTACTACGCTTAGTCTGTGTTTTACGATTTTTTTTTTAACCAAATAAGTAAAGTAAGCATAATGTAGCCGGTGTCAGTATATCTATAGAGCTCTGTAGGGGTTTGTGTTGTGTAACAGAGCAGTAGGTTTCTGTCTCACACAATCTACACACCCTTCCTACAACATATAGCTCCTTTCGAATTGAAGAAAAAAAGTGGGGCACCATTCCTTTAAAAGTCCCTTTATTCCGGTGGGGGAGACAGCAGGTACACAGCAGTGGGGGTATCAAGTGCCTGACAGCTGTTTCGCTGGTTTAAACCAGCTTCTTCAGAGGCAGTATGTACACAAGACACCATATAAAATGCTTCTTAAATACTATAATGGAGGCCAAAACACCCTCCCACCTCTCAGAGAAACAAGTTCTCCAATTGGACACTGGGCGACACAGACCGCCTCCTTACCTCTTAAAGTGACAGCCGCCTGCGCTCAGCTGACAATCGCCGCGTTCTGTCTAGAGGATGATACGTCATCGGGGGTAAGGTCGCCCTATCAGTTTGAAGCAGGGCGGGGTTATGGCTTATCCTATTATAGGAAGAGAGCGAGCAGTGCCAGCCAGTGTGGGACGCATACCATGCGGACAAACTTCCGCATAAGGAGGCGGAAACCTACCTCAATGAGTGACTGGGACGGCTCTAGCCAATGGCGAGCAGCGAGTCTCCCCGCACACACAGTCCCATTACTCTTAATGGTCATTGGTTGAGCACTCCTCATGCCTGGACACGCCCACTGGACTTTGTAAACACTGATCGCTCTCAACCGCGTTACATAGAAAATTGATTTAAAAACAACAGAATTAAAATTTGAAAAAAGAGCTTCAACTGTGAACACACACCACATATTAAGCCAGGATTATCCTACACAGTTATCTAAATCTCTATTTGATTATCTAGAAAGGAGTATCTTCATTCTAATGGGAAGGCTACCTTAGTTAATGAAATACCGTATTTTTCGGACTACAAGATCTGTCCCCTGGCTGTCTCACTCCAGTGTCTGTGTGCAGCCAGTGACACAGGTGGGGGGTCAGACTGTCAGAGGCATAAGCTAGCTGGCCGCTGGCTCCTGGTTTGACTGGCGTGGGGCGGAGTTAAAAGCTGGGCCACACGAGGTAAACACTTTACCTGTGTGGCTACTGAGAAGAAGGGGCACGGCTTTAAAGAAGGAGCCGGGCAGAGAAGAGCAGTATTGATTGCTCTATTGGCTGGGGAGAAGTGGAGGTGGAGGCACTGCTGAGCACATGGTAGCGTGCCGAGCACCGGGGACTGAGTCGGGAGGTAATATAATATAAAAAAAAAAAAAACATGGTCACAGTAGCAGCGGCGGGGGAATGCACCTCACCACCTCATGGCGCCTCACCACCTCATGGCGCCCCAGGCAACCGCCTATACTTGCCTGGTGGGTGAGACGCCCCTGTACAAGACGCTCCTGACTATAAGATGCACCTAGGTTTAGAGTACAAAAACCAGGGGAAAAATATATATACTAAATATGGTGCATTCATGGTGAAGGGGCATCTTGTAGATTATGCCCCCTTTGTACCTCATGCCCCCTTGTACCTCTTGAGTCTACCTGTGTCTTCCTCTGTCCCCCTTGTGTCCTTTATCCTTCTTTGTGTCCCCATGTGTCCTCCTCTGCATGGGCACAGTACAGGGATTCTACATTGTGGCGGGTTGGAGGTTTTATTGGTAGGGCTTAACAAGCCAGGAATGACCTGCATTTGGACTATAAGACGCAGCGACTTTTTTGCCCTACTTTTGTGGGAGAAAAGTGAGTCTTATAGTCCCAAAAATACAGTAATCCTTGCCTTTTGCTGTAATAATAATAACTCTTGATTGCCTCCTCGTCGGGGTGGCGGAACTGTTGCGTTTGGTGCCAGATACTGTCATTCTTCTTTGAATTTATAACATATAGCTCCTTATTTCTGGCCAAATCCAGTTAGCATTACTCGATAAAACCGGTCCATTTACTGGATAATGGGCAATATTTCCTTGCATACTGACTGATGGTGATATTTGTTGTGGTATTATTATTTGTTGTGCAGTAAAATAAAACTTTCTGCCTTAATGCAGACCTCAACTCAGAACATCCTCTCTGCTCTCAAAGATAAGCAACAGCATAATATTCGTTAAAGTAAAAGAGCTGATAGAAATCTTGCAATAAATCTGCAGTGCGTCTACTTTCTGCTTTCATGGAAGCAGACATAGGGTTTACATCCTGCATTTACAAATTAAATTCTCTGCTGACACAGCTGAGAAATTAAATCACAGTTGTGATTAGTCACAGATGAGGGGGAAATAGACAGGCTAAACTCTCTAAATACATACAGGGTGCATTCCTCTGTTATCTTTCTGTCCTGTGCAAATGTTCAGGTCCACTTTAAGGCTTCTTTCCCACCAGGACGTTGCGTTTTAGGGGAAGTTATAGGTCGCATAACGTGCCCCTAACGCAACGCCTGGTGGTGCTGGAGGAGGATGCTACCAAGAGCTGCGTTATGCAGCTCGTTGCGCCTGTTTCGTGCTGTGCAATGCGGAGACCACGTGATCCGCATCACGTGGTCCCGCCAGCCAATCGTCGCACAGAGTGGCCCTCCAGGAAGTAAACACTGCACGTCACAGTGCAGTGAATATTAATTAGCCATGTGGCTGGCCGTGGAGGAGGAGGGGAGACCTCCTCCTCCAACATCACTGAGCATGTGCAAACAGTCTAACGTGGCTTAGCCGCGTATAACGCACAGCATGCAGCACTTTCTTTTAACTTGCTGTGTTACAATGTAACGCAACGTGGGCACTGTGAACAGCACATTGATTTTTCATTGCTGTGCGGTGGGCTGCGTTACAGGCTGCACTAACGTGCGCCTGTAACGTCTTACTGTGAAAGCAGACTGAGGCTTCTTTCCCACCAGGACGTTGCGTTTTAGGGGACGTTAAGGTCGCATAACGTGCCCCTAACGCAACGCCTGGTGGTGCTGGACGAGGACGCTACACAGAGCGGCCGCTCCAGGAAGTAAACACTGCACGTCACAGTGCAGTGAATATTAATTAGCCATGTGGCTGGCCGTGGAGGAGGAGGGGAGACCTCCTCCTCCAATATCACTGAGCATGTGAAAACAGTCTAACGCGGCTTAGCCGCGTATAACGCACAGCATGCAGCACTTTTTTAAAACGTGCTGCGTTACAATGTAACGCAACGTGGGCACTGTGAACAGCCCATTGACTTGACATTGATTTCATTGCTGTGCGGTGGGCTGTGTTACAGGCTGCACTAACGTGCGCCTGTAATGTTCCACTGTGAAAGCAGCCTTAGTCAGCAAAATCATTAAACGGTTGGCTGTTATGCCCGGTGCACACCAGGCAATTTCCTGTCAGATTGACAGGTTAAATTAATAATTTCCGACAGGTCAGATATGATTGGCGATCTTTTTTCTGATCGATTTTGTACAGAAGTGATTGAAAAATTGATCAGAAAAAAGAACGGAAATCAGATCATAACTGTCAAAAAGTATTGATTCGACTCGTCAATCTGACGGGAAATTGCATGGTGTGTACCAGGCATAAGTTACTGCTGAACAAGGAGGAATGTTAATATTTACAGAGGGATGATCTTGTTCCATCTGCAACACTTTGAAGTGCCAGTCAGACTCAAAACGAAATCATCACTGCTATATTGAACTGTTAACGCTTCTGCATTTGTGTATAGTTTGCTGCTCACATAGGCATGGTACTAATCAATCTGAGTGGAGGTGATTACTGATCACTCTTATCATCATTATCATCCTACTAATCTTTTTATGCTGGGAATACACAATGAGTTTTTTTGGCAGATAGATGGCACGATACAGATTATTTGTGACATGTCCGATCTGATTTTGATCGTTTTTTTCCGATCGATTTTCTCATAGAAGTGAATGGAAACTGATCAGAAAAACAATCGGAAAATTGATCGGAAAATTGATTGGGAAGTAAATCTGCTGTAAACACTCATTGTGTATTCCCAGCATTACGCCTGGTATACACGATGTAATTTCCCGTCCGATCAACAGATAATATGACAGGAAGTTGCATTGTGTGTACATGTGCAAACTGCTCCCGATCAATAACGGGATCGATTTTCCCATGATAACTTCAGAAAATCGATGTTATTGAACAGGAGCAGATCGGACATGACGGATTTAACTGTCAAATTCTTGTCGATCGGATGGGATGCTGCATCGTGTGTATTAAGCAGTAAGTCTCCTACACACTCCAGGACGTGCTAGTGTATCTAGTTTAGCGTATTGCTAAAATATGCTTCTACGCATGCGCACCGCATAAAACGGTGGCGGATTTACACATGTCGCCATAGACTTACATGACTTCCAGTCTGCCACACGTCGACGCACTAGATTTGTCCTAGCGTCAGGGATGCGGCGAAAATGTCACTTCCGCCATATTGCGCCATACCACGTTGGTATGGAAATCCTCATAGACTTTCATTGCCCTGCGGTGGGGTGCGGTAAAAATACTGCACCGCACCGCCCCAGTGTAAAGACCCCTTAATCTAGCTATACATAGGTCAACAAAGGCCTAATAAAGCTAACAATCATTTATTCCGCAATTGCCGATCAAGTTACCACTTTGTACCACTTGATATTGATTTCAGCAGAAATCTGATTGAGAGTTGCTAGCTTTGCATTGCTATTCTAAGGCTTGGAACACACTTAGCAGAATCGCATATGTGTTTTCCATTATGTGCTATGGAAAACGCATATGCGATTCTGCCTAGTGTGTTCCTACCCTAAGATATGTGGATATCGATTAAAACAAAAAAAATGTATGACCCTACAGGATCACATTTTTGCTTCGGAATCTATCGGAGTTGGGAGCTTACTGAAAGTAATTGAATCTGCCATAACATTGATCAAGTACAGTTAGGTCCATAAATATTTGGACAGAGACAACTTTGTATCCTAATTTTGGTTCTGTAAATTACTACAATAGATTTTAAATGAAACAACTCTGATGCAGTAGAAGTGCAGACTTTCAGCTTCAATTCAGTGGGGTGAACAAAATGATTGCATAAAAATGCGAGGCAACTAAAGCATTTTTTGACACAATCCATTCATTTCAGGGACTCAAAAGTAATTGGACAAAATAAATAACTGGAAATTAATTGTTAATTTGTAATACTTGGCTGGAAAATCTTTGCTGGCAATGACAGCCTGAAGTCTTGAACACAGGGACATCACCAGATGCTGGTTTCTTCCTTTGTAATGCCCTGCCAGGCATTTACTGCAGCGACTTTCAGTTGCTGTTTGTATGTGGATCTTTCTGTCCAAGTTTAGTCTTCAACAAGTGAAATTAATGCTCAATTAGGTAAAAGTGGAACTGAACTCTTGCACAGGACAGAAGGAAAACAGAGAGAAATGCACCCTTGTATGTATTTAGAGAGTTAAGCCTGTCTAACTCCCCCTCAACCTTGTCTAATCACAAGTTGTAATTTAATTTCTCACAGTGTCACCTGACTGCCATGGCAGATAAGGCAGATAAGACCATTTGAAAGCACAGGATGTTAACAATATGTCTGCTCCCATGAAAGCAGGAAGGAGAAACACTGAAGATTTATTGCAGGATTTTTATCAGCTGTAACAAAGAAATGTTTTTTTCTTAAAGGTTATTATGCTGTTGTCTATCTTTTAGATTATAGATGAAGTTCTGAATTCAGGTCCACTTTAAGAACAGGTGGCTGAGTTGGCCAATCAAGAATTTTCCATTTCTTTGCTTTAATAAACTCCTGGGTTTCTTTGGCTGATGTTTTAGGTCATTGTCCATCTTTATTATGAAACGTTGCCCAGTCCATTTGACTGTATTTAGCTGGATTTGATGAGACAGTAAGTCTCTGAACACCTCAGAATTTATTCAGCTGCTTCTGTCTCGTGTCACATCAATACTAGTGTCGCAATGCCACTGGCAGCCATGCAAGCCATTACACTGCCTCCACCGTGGTTTACAGATGATGTGGTATGCTTTGGATAATGAGCTGTTCCATGCCTTCTCTGTACTTTTTTACTTGCCATTATTCTGGTAGAGGTTGATCTTGGTTTCATCTGTCCAAAGAATGTTTTTCTTGAACTGTGCTGACCTTTTAGATGTTCTTTAGCAAAGTCCAATCTAGCCTTTCAATTCTTGAGTTATATGAGTGGCTTGCACCTTGCAGTGCACGCTCTGTATCTACTTTTATGCAGTCTTCTCATTATGGTAGGTTTGAATATCGATACGCCTACCCCCTGGAGAGTGTTGTTCACTTGGTTGTCTATTGTGATGGGGGTTCTCTTCAACATGGAAATGATTATGCGATCATCCACCATTGTTGTCTTCTGTGGATGTACAGGTCTATTTGCGTTGCTGAGTTCACTAGTGCATTCTTTCTTTCTGAGGTTGTATGAAACTGTAGATTTTGCCACTCGTAATATTGTAGCAATTTCTCGGATGGGTTTTTCTTTCTGTTTTTGCAATTTATTTTTCCACCTGCATGGAGAGCTCCTTTGACAGCTTGTTTTCTGTTCATGGCAAAATCTTCCACATGCAAGCACCACACCTCAGATTAACTCAAGGGCCTTTTAGCTGCTTAATTGATAATGACTCAACGATGGGCTTGCCCACATATGACCATGAAATAGCATTTGAGTCAATTGTCCAAATACTTTTGAGCTCCTGAAATGAAGGGATTATGCTATAGTTGTGTGCGGGTTTATAGTGGCAGTGAAGCATACTTATGCTGTATGTGATGGTATCACAACACATGTGCACAGTGTGGAAGGACCCTTAACCATAGAATACAAATCTAAAATTGTTTTTGAAAGTTAAGACAAGGAAGTGTTTGGAAAGCATTTACACATCATTTTGTAATACTTATGTAATGATCTGCTCGGCTGCCTGTGCAGGCAGGCAGCTTTTTGACCATTGTTTAGGTTTGCATGCTGCAGGACTCTGGAAAGAAGAGCTTCTGTCAGTTTTGCAGGCAGCTTGTGCTTGCTGAGGAATTTGCATACGTTGTCATGTAAATTGCCTGGCCACATTCATTGGAGGCGTGTACTATAAGTACTATGTGTTTCCCACAATGCTTGGCTGGACATAAGGATTTAGTCCTGTGTAACACTCCTGGAGGGGTGTCAGCCTTACTCTCTGTTTGAAGATCAGCTTAGAGTAATTCCTGGAAAACTGCACTAGGCAGGTTTCCTTAGTGCAGTTAGGATTGCTTATCTGTTTGTTTGTTCTGTTGCTATTGTCCTGTCCCAGCGGTGGTCGACAGGAAATGGTTCTGATCTCTGTTCTTGGAGTATAGCTGGTGCAGCGGTTTCTACCAGCTATCTCTTCTGATCTGTCTCACTTGGATCGCACTAGCATCTTGCACTAGCGCTGTGGATCCTTCTGTTCTGTCTCCTTGGATCGCGCTAGCCACTTTCCGCTAGTGCTGTGGATCCTTCTGTTTTGCTACTCTGTATCTGGATCGCGCTAGTCACTTTCACTAGTGCTGTGGATCCTTCTGTTCTGCTACTCTGTCTGCCTGGATCGCACTCGCCTAGCGCTAGTGCTGTGGATCCTTCTGTTCTGTCTTCCTGGATCGCGCTAGCCACTTTCGCTAGTGCTGTGGATCCTATCTCTCGCCTGTCCCTGTTTTCGCGTGTCTGTCTTGTCTGCTACGAATGCTTGCTTGTCTGTCGATGGTTAGTTAGGCGTGCTTGTCTCTATTGTGCTTATCACGTGGAGACCGCGCATGAACGCGTGCACTGTTGCGAATGAGTGCAGTGTTAGCGTTCAGTTAGCGTTTGTTATTTTCCGTATCTCCTCATTGTATGATTTGCTGTGCCTTTGCTATCCTCGTATTCTGTTCTGATCTGCCTTGTGTCACGTCTGGCGATCGCACCTCTCGCGATCGCGTTCCTATTTCATATTATTATTATTATTATTTACTTTAGTATTTATATAGCGCCGACATATTACGCAGATTTCATATCTGCCGTTGTGTGTGCACTGTCGCGGGGTGGCGACTAGGTTGGCGCACACACATACAACCTGTCCCTTTGCTCGTTCTCATTCGCAATCGCCTCTCTTGCGATTGCGTTCTGCGCTTCGTACAATTCCTGTCTGGCATTTGTGGAGGTACAGAGGATTGGTTCCTCTGCACTCCCCAGCGCCATCTGCCGACAGGAATTTCCCCCTACGGGTGCGTAGCACCTTTTGCTGGGTGCCTACAATTATACGCTTGTGGAGGATTTCCGCCGTATCAGCGCACGCGTTGTGCGCTGGTCACGGAGGAAGTTCCACATTCGTTACAGTATGACCAGCCCAACCCAAAACCCCAGTGTAGACGGAATTTTCGATTTGTACGATTTTGTCGAGTTTGGGTCCTGTGTCTTTAAGAGCTTTAAAAGGCTAAACTCAGAGACCAAAGCGGAATTTCTTTCTGAATGTGTTAGATTTTGTCTGAATCCCACCTTTCAGATTACTGATCCGTCTACGTCGGCTCTTCAGTTTGCCTATGTGCTCTTAAAAGACGATTTGTTCACCTGGGCATATGATGTGCTAAAAAATAATTATTGGAATGGTAATCTGTATCAGTTGCTTGCAGTGATATTCTCTCACTGGTTTAAACTGCCTGGCTTACCACCTGCTCTGATTGAATGTGTAGCTGCTGATAAGTCAGCTGATCTTTCCCTTCCATGCAAAACTTTTCAGTATGACAATCAGTTCAATGTGTCTGTTGCCACTTCAGGTTTTAAACAGCAGACATGCAAAGTGGCTAAAAAGAGAAAAACTAAAAAACGCAAGCATCGGAATAAAACACTCTTTATTGATGTTTATAATGATGTTGTTCCGTCTCCGGCTTTTTTACCCCAATCCAAAGCTTATGTGGATCCTGCTATAGGTAGGATCGCACACTATATTAAAGCAGTTAAAAAAATCTGTTCTTGTTCCTGATCTCCACCCATTTGGAGATTATCTGGATACTGGCCTGTTTGAACCCCCATTTGCTTCCTGGGATGTTGGGGCCTTGCTGGAGGAATTCGATTTTGATTGGAAAGCCTTTTGCGATTTTTACATCGTAAAAAGCGAAGATGTCTTGAATGCTTGTCTCGATTCTATGTACCTTCTGATTGATTCCGATGAATGTGACAAGGATGAAGTGGATCTGGTGATCTATGTATGGCAAACCATTTTGGATGAGTTGCACACACACCAACCGATTGATTCCAATAAAAAGACATCGTTCTCGGATGATTGTTCCTGCCTTTCTGGGGTAAAGCATGAGAGTCTTGACTTTGTGCAATCTGAAATGAATGAGTGTGCCGCTGTGGTTGATTCCTGTACGAATCCTGAAGGATTCACTCCTGACAGTGTGCAGTTTGAATCTGTGCGATCTGATGCCTGTTTCTCGGATGTTCCTGCAGATTGTGATCGGCATGAGTCTGCCGGTTTCCTCAAGGATGTGTTGGATCCTTTGTCATTTAGAAACAGATCTTTGAGATCTTCCGTCTGTGACCCTGCTATGGGGAAAATTTCTCGACTATGCAGCGTCAAAAGTAAAATTAATATGCCTAATAAAGTTTATCCTGTTGATGTCACTATTTCTTCTACAGATGAGTCTCTGTCTCACCCTGTTCACACCTGTAAGGGCCCGTTGCCTGGTGACAGTTGCTCCAGTGTTTCGGTCCTAGATGCCTTGCAGTCTGCTCCGCAGATCGCGGAGGTTTGCGCTATGGAAGCGTCAGTTTCACAACCTAAAGTGAATTTTGATTCGCAGGTTTTGCGTTCTGGTTCCTCGGATTCGACATTGTTAGCCGAATCTAAGAGTGAGACAGCGCTTCGGTTTTGCGAATCTGATGCTGAACCTTCTTTGCCTTATTCAGAGACGCTTTCTCTGAACCTGTCCTGTACCATGAATGAAAACATGTTTTCCTTTCACACTGACGTTTGTGAGCCCCTTTCTTGCTTTGAGGGAAGTGCTGATTCTGCACCCTGTACTCTGGATGAGTCAATGTGGCCTTGCTTAGAATCCCCTGCAGTGTCCCTAGAGGCTCTTCTAGGTATTGCCACTATACTCACCTGTTTTTCTGCAGTTTTGGAGTTACAAGCTAGTTTGACTGCCACACAGAATTCTGGGTACAGTGAGAATGAAGTTAGGGAGTCAGTGTGTGTTCCAGTAAATATTCCTGTACATCCCGCTAATTATGATGAAGTTCAGTCTCAGGTTATGGTGGAACCATTCCTGGGACATCTGCCCTGCCTGCGGGAGGTATTTAATGTTCAGCCCTGTAACATGGATAGTTCAGAATCCTTCTTAGAAAACCTGGAAAATGATGTTCCTGAGGTCTTGTTTGATGTTCTGGAGGTCTCCGAGTTCCTCCCAAAGGGTGCAGAACTTGTAGGAGATGTCTCCTGCACCCCAAGTCCTTCTGAGGTGTTGCCCTCTTCCGTGGGCATTGCTGCCTTGCTGGCTACCTTTTCAGCTCTGGTGGAGCTTCAGTCATGGGTAGTCAATGATGAATTTCTGTCAGATACCATTACAGTCATTGAGATCTCTAAGCCTGAGACCGAATCTTCTTTTGAAATACCAGTACCTGTGACCTCTACTCGTGAAGATTTTCTGCCTGGTCCTGGTTTTGGTCTGGTCGTGCTGGACTCTGAGGTTGGCAGTTCCCCGACGTGTCCTGAGGTTTCTACTGTGCTGGTGTACCCCAGTGTGCTCTGTGACCCAGAAAGCCCAAGTGTGCCTCGGTTACCAGCGTACTCAGATGCTTCCTTGGTGGAGACATGTTCTGATTTAGCCTGCCTGCTTGCATGCCCAGAAGTGGTCCCTGAAAGTCCTGATCTTGATGGGTGTCCTGCTAATTCTGAATCTGGAACTGTCATAGGTTCCATGGGGGTGCTTGGTAGCTCTCCATGTGAGCCTGGTGAGCGTTCTGGCTTCTTGGAATCTCTGCGGAGCTTCAAGGCGTTCTGGGAGATTCCGAGAGAAGTTTTGCTTGGTACCCTGAATACGATCAACAGCGGCTTTTGTTTTGAAAGAGACACTTCGAACAGGTTTTGTGGCAGATTTGGTATTTTCGAACGCTCCTTGGAAGGTGGTGGGTATTGTCTGGAGGGTGTCGGTGGCTTCTTCTCTGGTATCCACAGTCCTGATGGGTGTTACGCCGAGACTTGTAGTGCTGATGGGCATGTTTCGGTGGCTTCTGTTTCCGATGAGGTCGGTTTCGGGTGGACTGACTCTGGAATTGGATCATTGTCGGGCTGTCCCGACCTTCATGAGTCTTCGGTTGGAGTCTTTTGCTAATAGCAGTTTTGAGGGTCGTCTGGAATTCGACCCTGGAGGGGGGGGGGGGGGTACTGTAATGATCTGCTCGGCTGCCTGTGCAGGCAGGCAGCTTTTTGACCATTGTTTAGGTTTGCATGCTGCAGGACTCTGGAAAGAAGAGCTTCTGTCAGTTTTGCAGCTTGTGCTTGCTGAGGAATTTGCATACGTTGTCATGTAAATTGCCTGGCCACATTCATTGGAGGCGTGTACTATAAGTACTATGTGTTTCCCACAATGCTTGGCTGGACATAAGGATTTAGTCCTGTGTAACACTCCTGGAGGGGTGTCAGCCTTACTCTCTGTTTGAAGATCAGCTTAGAGTAATTCCTGGAAAACTGCACTAGGCAGGTTTCCTTAGTGCAGTTAGGATTGCTTATCTGTTTGTTTGTTCTGTTGCTATTGTCCTGTCCCAGCGGTGGTCGACAGGAAATGGTTCTGATCTCTGTTCTTGGAGTATAGCTGGTGCAGCAGTTGCTACCAGCTATCTCTTATGATCTGTCTCACTTGGATCGCACTAGCATCTTGGATCCTTCTGTTCTGTCTCCTTGGATCGCGCTAGCCACTTTCCGCTAGTGCTGTGGATCCTTCTGTTCTGCTACTCTGTACCTGGATCGCGCTAGCCACTTTCACTAGTGCTGTGGATCCTTCTGTTCTGCTACTCTGTCTGCCTGGATCGCACTCGCCTAGCGCTAGTGCTGTGGATCCTTCTGTTCTATCTTCCTGGATCGCGCTAGCCACTTTCGCTAGTGCTGTGGATCTTATCTCTCACTTGTCCCTGTTTTCGTGTGTCTGTCTTGTCTGCTACGAACGCTTGCTGGAGGCTCGGTGAGGTAACTGTTAAGCAAGCGCTCACGTCCTCTGTTACATGTTTGTCTGTCGATGGTTAGTTAGGCGTGCTTGTCTCTATTGTGCTTATCACGTGGAGACCGCGCATGAACGCATGCACTGTTGCGAATGAGTGCGGTGTTCGCGTTCAGTTAGCGTTTATTATTTTCCGTATCTCCTCATTGTATGATTTGCTGTGCCTTTGCTATCCTCGTATTCTGTTCTGATCTGCCTTGTGTCACGTCTGGCGATCGCACCTCTCGTGATCGCGTTCCTATTTTATATCTGCCGTTGTGTGTGCACTGTCGCGGGGTGGCGACTAGGTTGGCGCACACACATACAACCTGTCCCTTTGCTCGTTCTCATTCGCAATCGCCTCACAATTCCTGGCATTTGTGGAGGTACAGAGGATTGGTTCCTCTGCAGTCCCCAGCGCCATCTGCCGACAGGAATTTCCCTCTACGGGTGCGTAGCACCTTTTGCTGGGTGCCTGCAATTATACGCTTGTGGAGGATTTCCGCCGTATCAGCGCACGTGTTGTGCGCTGGTCACGGAGGAAGTTCAACAATCGTTACAACTTACTTGTTTGTATGTATACTGTATAGTATGGGGGTGTGGTGTTGGTTGTGGTGGGGGGGGTGATAACAAAGTAGGCTGTTTTGGCGCACGGCGCTCAGCGGCAAAACTAGGCATCCCGTAGGAGTAATGTAATACTGTGTGGGGCGTTTAAGATAATTTGGGGCTCCGGCAGTTGCCAGACCCAGAATTACATTTCCCTCTGGGGAAATGTTATTTAACGCTGCCAGGGATTTTTGTGGTAGCAGGGAGACTGTCATGCGGCTTGCCCAGCACCCAGCTCACCGGCGACGCATACATATAGATACGCGGTGATAAATGTCTTTCAGAAATTTGTAATAATGGTGAGAAGATATTGTTTGCTGAAGCCAATATGTGATGATGCTTTGCTGTGTAGGTTGCAAACATCCTGCCAAGTGCTGTGAGGGAAGGAAAAAAGATGGTTGTTTCACATGGCAGAAAATGTAAATGTATTACGGCGTAACTTCAATGCTAGAACCTTGCTGCACATTTCCACTAATAATCACATACACTGATGGTAAATTCTGCTGACAGTATGTGGCCCACTGCCCTAAGGCTCGGTTTACATTAGCGTTTGCCAATGGAACCGGGCGTACGGTTCCGTGGTCCGTTCCGCTGAGCGGACCAAAAAATTCTACAGAACCCAATTTTCCGGACGGTTTCGCTCAGCGGAATGGAAATGGAAGGTTTTGCATCATATAGGAACCAATGAATGGACGTTTTACAACACACTAGCTGTAAAACGGATTGTTTTCACTGGATCCAGATGGCCAGATCCGTATGTCCGGTTACGTAAAAAAACGCTAATGTCAGATGGGCCTTACCTTTCCTGACATGCTTATTTTTTCTCCAACCAAACTATGTAACTATATACCGCAGAAAAAATAATAAATAAAATAATGTGTACAACATTAGCCTGCAAACTTACATATCCCAGTTCTGGGGCGCCTCTAGCCCTTTTGTCACTCCAGGCAAGAAAACATGTGCCCCCCCCCCAAAAAAAAAGTGGCATGTGGTAATACAGGCTGTGGGCCCGAGTTTCTTCCTATAACACAGTTATGTCACTAAAAGTAATTAGACAACATTCTCCCCTCCCCTAGAAAGGAACCCACACGTTTCTTTTGGTTCATGTATTAGCATGTTATGTAGTAATCATGAGCCCCGAAATGCCAAATGCTGCAATAATAACACCAAAATATCGAATGCGCACACACACACACACACACACACACACACACACACACACACACACACACACACACACACACACACACACACACACACACACACACACACACACACACACACACACACACACACACACACACACACACACACACACACACTACATGCACATCAGAATCACACACACAACATTGCACTGTGTGCAGCTAGTTTACTATCAGTATAGTTAGAGTAGCAGCTTATACTGTACATACTGGGAGTAGCAGAGAACAGCACCTCTGCTAGTTTATTAACTGTACAGGCACAGAGTAACAGTTAATACTGTACACACTTCAGCTAGTTTACGATCAGTAAAGGGCCAGAGTAACAGCTTAAACTGGAGGTAGCAGAGATCATCACACACTTCAGCTAGTTTACTATCAGTACAGGCACAGAGTAACAGCTTAAACTGGAGGTAGCAGAGATCATCAAAGAGTAAAGGTAGCCATACACTGGTCGATTTGCCATCAGATTCGACCAACAGATAGATCCCTCTCTGATCGAATCTGATCAGAGAGGGATCGTATGGCTTCCTTTACTGCAAACAGATTGTGAATCGATTTCAGCCTGAAACCGTTCACAATCTGTGGTGGTGGTGCTGCCCCCCCCCCCCCACACACACGCATACATTACCTGCTCCGCTGGCGCGACTCCCCAGGTCTCCGCTGTCTTCTTCTCCGCTCAGGTCTGGTCTCCAGGTCCGGCATGCTTCACTTCTCCTGTCTGGGGGAAGTTTAAACAGTAGAGCTCCCTCTACTGTTTAAACTTCCTGCCGGGACAGGAAGAAGTGAAGCCTGCTGGATCCGGAGCCCAGCGCGGAGACGGAGCAGCGGTGACCGGGGGGACACACGCCGGCGGAGCAGGTAATGTATTGCAGCAGTATTGCATCGGTCGTCAGGCACTCGAACGCCGCTAGCGACATGCTCCCTACCCGCGGGCGATCGACGGTAATTTCCAGCACAGAGTGATCGACGGGATCAATCTATTTCGGGATGAAATAGATCGAAATTTAGCGTGTAGCGTGAATGATGTGACAGCAGATTCGATCCCAGCTAGTTTACAAACAGTAGAGTGTGGTTACCTTGCTGGCAGTGGCAGCAAAGAACAACCTTATGTCACACTAAGTTGCTCTTTAATGTTTACCGGAGGGTAAAAAATGTAAAAGAAAATATACTTACCTAGATGATGTTTAGGCTCTCTTGACACCTCCAAGGTTATAGAGCACATAGAGCATTGGCCCTGCAATGTTGCCTGAAGGCTCAAGTCCCAGTCCCTGCAAGGTAATACACTTCTTACTTGGATCAGGAACAAATGGTGCAGGAGGAGTAATAAAAAATGAGGCCGCCATAGGTGGCAATAGTAAAAGCTGCAATTGGTGGCAATGAACGATAATTATGGCGTCCGCTATTTATAGGCACCATGATTATGATTTATTGCTGCTGATTACTATTGCAGCCCATGGCAGCAACAATATCGGCATTAGGATGTGTAGGATTAGTTTTAGGTTCAGACTTAGGTTTAGTGGTAGGAGTAACTGGGTTAAGTTTAGGCACTACAGGGGTTATGGGTAGGCTCTTGCGGGTGGGTGAGTTAAAGTTAAGCATGGGTAGTTAAGTGTAGGCATCGGGGGGGGGGGGGGGGGGTTAAAGTTAGACAACGGGAGGGAGTGGTTATGTATACCCAGCGAGGGGTGGTTAAGGTTAGGCATAGGCACTGGGAGATAGAGTTAGGCATAGGTAGATGGATGGTTTTGTGTGAGAGTGGGGTTATGTTATAGTATAATATTGGTAAGGATTATCAATATTTTACTATATGAACTCTAGCAGTTCTACTAGTGGCGGTCTCTGGTGCTATTTTTATCGGACGCCAGTTTTATAGGTATGCCCTCCTATGCGTGTACAAGACCTAAGTGCTGGTACATATAATACAGTGTTCACTCCAACTTGATATACAAATGGCAAGGAATATTAAATTGTTGATCGAAAGTGAATTCTTCTAATGAATGATCAGCAATGGCCAAGAAGAGATTGCTGATATTTATTGGTCTTGCACATATACTGATGTGTGTTGCATAACTGACTGATATAGAGGTGGATGTGAGCTTGTTGTGAGAGCTATGCAGATGATCATGTGAGTGGGGCATGGCTATGACTATTCATGTGAATGTCCAAGGTTGGTAAGTAATCCTGCTTGGCTCTTGTTCCCTGAGCTCTACTGCCCTGTATGCCCTCATAAAGATGTGCAAGAGACATAAATTTAGATACCAGAGCCACTGAACATATATTTAAGTTGGTCTGTCCCTGTACCTTCTGGAAAATTAGTTAGGTTGATCAACTGCCCAAGAAGACTACCAACAGATCATCTCATATGCCTGGAAGGGATTGGGACCCAATCTGTCAGATCACAGGTAGGGCCTAGGCTGTACATGCATCATTAGCCTGCAGGCTAGTGACATGTTCTGTTGCTCTGTCAGGGTGCAGAGAGACAACGGAGCGATGCAGCAGGCAGGGTCAGTGGGGAGGATAATGCTCTGCTCGCAGCAATTAGCCTAATCGATCCGCTGGACTTATTGCTGAACGAGGCATAGGGGAACATTGGGTACCACTATACATATGCTAGATTTGTGCCAGAGACGGTTATTATTTGCCTCTTCGGCCTAGATTCATCTAGCTTGTGTAGGAGGCTTAAGCACTAGCCATCACAAAGGAAGAAGGTTAGGGTCAGGTGTCAGGAAGGGTAAATTCTATAAGAGGTCATGGAGAAAGACTTCATTAAAGGGGTGATTAAGGTTAGTTTTTAAACAGGAATTTTATTAGGAGGTGAAGATTAGGCATCCAGAAAGAGGATTTTGTTAAAGTATGAAATTAAGATTACGCATCAGAAAATTAAGTGGTTAGGTAAAACTCTGCCGAAAACAGCATTGCGTACAGTAGTCAAAGCCATTAAACAAAAGTGATCAGTCATCAAAACAGCTCTGGCATCCAAACTACCCGTACCGAGAAACCATGTACGCTGTACATTGGCTGTTGGCGACATGAAGGAGATGCAGTGGGTTTTTTCCTTTCAAGAGCATCACAATCATTTGCAATTGAAAGGAAAAAACAGATCATGGATTTTCTAAGGAAGTTGGCCAGAATGGCAGGAATTCGGTAATTGATTTCCAGCTTTTGTTGTGCCTCTGCAATGGTTGGATCAATCAAAAGCTAGATAATATCAATAAGATTTAATAAAATCAATAATCAAAATAAATGTTCTTACAAAACAACACAACTTGTATATTGACATAAAAAGTTAGGAATCAATCATTAATCATCAAAGATTTTATTTATTTATTGAATTTATAAAGCGCCAACATATTACGCAGCGCTGGACATTAAGAGTGGGTCCACACTAGACCCGGTTGCAGGACGGACACTGCAGTCCGGATCAGGGGAAGTACCCACCATACTGCAAACTGATGAAAGTGCATCAGTTTTGCATCAGTTTCCGTTCAGGTTTTTCCCTGACAGAAAACGTCTCCATCATTAGGAAGGAGTGGGAGGATTTTTTTGGGCCAATCATAAAGCTCAGGCTATCCGTTTTAACATCCGTTTTTTGCCTGTGGAGCTGGAGATGCATTTTCTCATTGCTTTCACTACCCCTGCGTGTATCCGTGGTCCTGATCCGTTGCGTGAAAATGCAGCAGATCCGGACCTTCCGTTCAGGTTTAGAAAACGGATCCCCGCAAACGCAGACGGATCCGTTTTTTACTTGGGTGAGGCTGGCTGCTATTTTCAACATTAGTATCCGGGACTCCGTTTTTTCATCAGGTTTGAAAAATGCAGCCACGGATACGTTTCCGGACCTAGTGTGGACTGGCTCTTTAGATAATTTAAGATATAAAAAAATGACCCCTACAGGGTATGTTTGCTAACCCTAATAAAGTTCATGGTTGGCAAATATACGGCAGCAAAAGCCTGAACTGAATAGAACTTGCACTAGAGTTGTTTTTATTATAACTAGAGTTCCAGCTAGTTTTGGGTGTTTGAGTGCAGAGGGTTGGTGATTGCTTGTGTGCAGGTTGACCACTCCCTTTGGCACCTCCTGTCCCATTTAAATTCTGGGCCCTCGATAGGATGAGCACAGCTTCCCTTGCTTTTGCGCATCACTGCATGATCGTGATTATCCATTGACCCCTTTTAGCCATAGACCCTGTTTCAGATGTGTGAGTCAGCCTCTACTGAAACCTGAAAAGTCGGTAGAGCTGCCAGGCAACTAGCATTGTTTAACAGGAAATAAATATGGCAGCCACCATATCACTCCCCTTTCAGGCATCCTTTAACTTTTTTACACGTACAGTGCTTGTGCATGGTGGCATAGTGGTTAGTGCTCTTGCCTTGCAAGCGCTGGGTCCCCGGTTCGAACCCCAGCAAGGTCAACATCTGCAAGGAGTTTGTATGTTCTCCCCGTGTCTGTGTGGGTTTCCTCCGGGTACTCTGGTTTCCTCCCACATCCCCAAAAACATACAGATAGGTTAATTGACTTCCACCAAAATTGGCCCTAGACTACTATACATACACTACACTGACATATGACTATGGTAGGGATTAGATTGTGAGCCCCTCTGAGGGACAGTTAGTGACAAGACAATATACTCTGTACAGTGCTGCGGAAGATGTCGGTGCTATATAAATACTTAATAATAATAATAATACTCAGTGGTTACAAAAAAAAAAACACCATTGAAAAGTATTGCACTACAGGGCACTGTACATTTAACTGATAGATGTGAGTGGTCTCCCTCCCAAGCACTACAATTTCTGGTGATAGCTGGACTTGAGCTGGGAGTTTACTTTTGGTTTACAGGAAGGCCCTCTTTCTATACTGTACATTGTGGTCCCTGGCGGCCTTATCTTTTTGAGCATAGCTGTACAAAGAAACTTGCAATACTTTGGCTTATTAAACTTTCCCACTGAGAATTTTGCCTATTCTCCGCCAAAGAAGGTTTTTATTTTTACCTATGGATTTGTTTTAACTGAATTTATGGTTGGCCAGATACTAATTCATTATATGTACCTGTTAAAGCGGACCAAGACAGCAGTGCACACACCAGCTGTTTTGGGATATGTGTTTTAAATGGTGATTGTACAATTACATTTACACCAAGCGTATAGTTGCAGTGACCTTTGCTCTGTACATCTGCTGCTGAAGTCTCAAATTAGCTCATATTTCTCTTGAATAAGTTGTTTTTGAATGGCATACTTACAAGTTGGCAGCTTTATTAACTTTACGAAGCAGTTAAAAGGTGGATAACATTGATTTTAGAAGTATGGCTAAAGGTAATGTGGACATAAAATCATAGTTGCTTGTTAGGAGTGCACTCAAGGACTGAATGATGCTTAAAGCGGACCCAAACCAAACATTTTTTTAATTCAAAATATTTAGTTGCACCACTCTGACACATACAAAGATAAATAAACACTCCTGCAAGCCTATGAGGATTTCAGTGCATGCTTTTCACCCTTCTCTTTTCATAACTAGGGTTATACAGGTGGCAGCCATTACTTCTGAGCTTAGTAGGAGGTTTTAGAGAGTACATTTGAAATCGGTGCCGGTAGACTTGGGCGCAGGATACAGCGTTATATGGCTGATCCTGCTTCTGCACAAGTCCGGGCCGATTTAATTACTATTCCCCCTTCAGGCCGCCATGGATAGTGGGGGAATGAAATAATTAGGCTTTGTAAGGCTTGGTGGTGTATTCTCCCCAGTCAGCATGCAACGCATGAGCTGACGTGGAGGAGGTACACACACTAGCACAAGGAAACAGGCTATCCCTAGTATAGTGGAGGGGAGCACTGACTCCAAAAGGAGATTGTGGCGCACAGAGCCGGTGCAGATCTGACAGCCACAAACAATGCTTTCGTTATAACGTCTCAGCACAAAGTAGCGCTGAGCGCATAAACCAGAACTGAGGAGATCAGGACAGGTAGACAGAATGAATGCTTGCTAGCTAGCGGCTACTTAGCGACAGCAAGCGTCCAAAACAAGACAGACTGGAATGAGGCAGCCAATGCGATTGCAGCGATGGCGTGCCTCACAAAGACAGGACAGGATAGTCAGGAAATAGCAGGATCAAGATAGATGAACGTAACACAGACAAATATACAATAAGTATGTTTTCCTAGCGTATTACAATTACAGCTATCAATGAAACTATTTGTAACGTCTGACTAACATATGTATATATCGGCAATGAACCGATATATGACATAAGCAGGAACGCTGACTAGGACTGGAGTAATACAGGGAACAGGACTCAGAAGGATTCGCTATCTCTTCGCAGAGATGAACGCAATCCACAAACGGTAACAGAACAGGATTCAGAAGGATTCGTTATCTCTTCGCAGAGATGAACGCAATCCACAAACAGTAACAGAACAGGATTCAGAAGGATTCGTTATCTCTTCGCAGAGATGAACGCAATCCACAAACAGTAACAGGACAGGATTCAGAAGGATACGTTATCTCCTCGCAGAGATGAACGCAATCCACGAACAGGACCAGGAGCAGGATACCAGCTCAGCACGGGTGCTCACGATACGCGCAAACTACCAAAACGTGCTGGAAAGCTGACTAACTGCACACAGGATATAAGCAGTTCGTGTACGTATACATCAGCGACACTGATGTATCAACATAACACGAATACAAGGAAAATAATAAACGTGCTGGTATGCATATATATGGGCAATGAACCAATATATGATGCAAAACCAGCAAAGTATCTTTTAGAACAAGAAACACGATCGGGGGCTGAAGCGACAGCAAGACAGGCTTAAACTGAAGCTATGAAAACCCAAGGAAACCCTGCAGGAAGCAGATCTTTATACTGAGGTCATCCAATGGGAGCAGACATGCAGATTCCCACACAGGTGAATGATAATCAGTCACAAGCTGACAGCAGGGAAAGGCCGACAAAGCTATGCAGCTTGCATGAAAAGAGATCAGAACTACCTGAGCTGCAGCACTACTACTTCCAGCAATGCCTGCTGCAGCAGCGATCATTACAGTACCCCCGCCCTTAAAAGCGGATTCCAGACGCTTTTCAAAACTGAAATTCCCAACAAAACAGTCTGACTGATAATTCATGATGACCGGGACAGCCCGGCAAGACCGAATTCCAGAATCAGTCCCCACAAGACTGGACCCATCAGAACCAGAACCTACAGAACCATGCCCATCAGTACTACAAGCCTCAGTGTGACACCCATCAGAACCATGATTTCCAGAAGAAAGCCCTCCGAAACTCCCTGAGCGATACCCACCGCCTTCCAGGAACCGTTCAAAAACGCCAAAGCCTTTGCAATGCCCACCGGGACTGTCTTTACCAACACAAAACCCACTGTTGAACCAGTCCAAGGCACCAGGACAAGTTTTCTCAGAGACCTCCCAGAACACCTTGAAGCTCCAAAGAGATCCCCATAGGTCAGAACGCCCCTTAGGCTCACATGGAGAACTATCAAGAACCCCTATGGAACCTAGGGCAATTCCTGAGTCAGGGCCACAAGGACAAACATCAAGATCAGGGCTTTCAGGGACCAGAACCATCTCTGGGCATGCAGGCAGACTGGCAACATCAGAACATGTTCCCACTAAGGAAGCATCAGAGCACGCTAACACCTTAGACACACTTGGGCATTCTGGCACATAAAGAACATCTGGGCACACTGGCACAAGAGAAACCTCTGGGCATGTCAAGGAACTGTGAGCCTCAGGGTCAGCCAAGACAGGACCAAAACCAGGACTGGCCAAAAAAAATCATCATGACTAGACTTCGCAACTACTGGACTTTTACACGAGAATGCAGGATCAGACTTAGATGTCGCTGATTCCAGCAAAGTCAGTAACAAATCAGATTCAAGGGCACTAACAAGACAGGACAAATCTTCTGATGTATGCACTGAACCAGATAGGGACTCCACAACTACCTCTGGACTGGACAGAGACTCATCTAATACACTGGATTGGAGCTCATGAGGTGCTGCAGAACAAGTCAGTATTGCAGCAGCCCCCACTGGACTAGGCAAAACTGAGGAATTCCCTGGACAGGAAGGGGACTCTGGAACCTCTGCCACAGCGGCCAGAGAACCAGAATCTTTCAGGATACAGGGCTGGGCTTCAGGAACACTCATCAGACCGGACTGAGATTTCTATTATTTTGACCAGAGAATCAGAATTATCCATGTTACAGGGCAAGACTTCTGAAACATTCAGAGGACAGGGCTGGAGTTCCTCGGCTGTTACAACACTGGAGAGGGACTCAACAACATTGGTTAAATCAGACTGTGTACAGGGCAAGGTATCTAACACACTTGCTGACGAGGACAATATTTCAATGGCTTCTGCTTTGCTGGGCAGAAATTCATCAAGTTTTATTAGAGCAGACTGTAATTCCAAAACAGCTGCTAGACAAGTGAATATTACTGCAACACCAACTGAGGTAAGCAGTGCCTCAGACTCCTCTGCTAGAGTGTTTGAAGTATCCAAAGTACTGGGTGAAGCATAAGACTCTGCGACCACAGCTTCACTGGACAGGATCACTGAACAGTCCATATTGCAGGGCAAAACCATGGAAGCACCTGCTGGACAGCATAATGATTCTGTGACCTGAGTTTCATTGGAGAGATCTACTGCACAATTCATGGTACAGGGCAAATTTACTGGAACATTTTCTGAACAAGGTAATAATTCTACGATTTCAGGTTCACATAGCAGATGCTCTGAGCTATTCACGAAACTAGAGCGAGGTGTAGAAACAGGAAGATCAAGACACAATGTTTGCGCATCTGAATCACCATTCATTTGTAAAATTGGAAAATTCAGATGCTGGGGTTCTGAGGTTTCTAGACAGGATTGCTGGGACTCGGAAACTGATGTAGTGCATCTATTGGCATCTGCTGGATCAGACAGGAGTTGAACTTTATTAACACAGGTAATTTCTGCAGAAGTGTTTGCAGAGGCAGGCAAGATTTTTCTGGTGTCTGTTTCACTGAACAAAGAGTCATGAGTACTGGCTAGGCTGGACTCGGAAGTCAGCAGGACCTCTGGATTCTCTGCTGAGAAATTTGCGCAGGGCAAGGTTAAGAATGTATCAGTGGCTTCTGTTTTACTGGTAAGTAACACTGAGTTATCCATGGTACAGGGTGGAATTGCAGGAACTTCAATTTCACACAAAAAGAGCTCCGAATCACCTGCTGAATCAGCCAAAGGTGCTGAAGCAGGCGGGTCAGAACGCCAAATTTGCGAATTCGGAGTCACATAAAAATCATCCAAAATCAGTTCCCACACATCAATCAATGGAGCCACAAAGTCATATCCACACACACCAGTTTTTATTAGGTTATAGGCAGACTTAATGCATGCATTCAATACTAATTCACTTTTTGCACTGTAAAATTGACAAAATGAACTTGAATCATTCTTCCATTCATTGACCAGAGCTTCCATCTCTCCTTTCTCAAATGGAGGATTCCAAGCATACTTAACAGGCAGATCATGGTTTGCAGATATGATTGTAGCAGGGACATATATTGGGTTAATTAGCAGGTGATTGGCAGATTCCTTATTCCTAAGAATCTCCAATACCTGTAGCAAGTGCTGAACTGTAGTGTATGCAAACTTTCCTTGCTTCACAAATAAGTTGATTTGTTCAATACTCTGTAATATCTCCTCATAATCATACTCAGATAATTCTTTTAAACAAAAATCTTTATTTTCCCTAGCCAGGGAGGAAAGTTCATTAGTAGTTTCATAAGTCCATTTAACTCCCCTGAAAGACAATTGCATTTCATTATCTGTTAATGGCAGAATCTCATTATAGGTCTCAGTCGCTAAGGATAACGACTCTGCAGATCGGACACGTTTCTTAGAACGTTTGCGTTTTGCCTTAGACCCTGCTGTTTTTGGTGATTTATTCAAGGCTGCAGGAAAATTATCAGTAACACTTTCTGCTTGCTGAACATTTTTGCAAGCAATTGAAGGAGAAGCTGATTGGCCTGCTGCCAGGAGTTCATTAAGAGGAAAAGGCAATGGATCTATGCGCAACCAGTTATGGATCACAAACGCTAGAAATTCCAGCGGTCTCTCTTTCAAATCGGAATGATTGAGAACATCAAATGCCCACTGGAATAATTCCCCTTTAAACAAAATATAACTTAGTTGGAGTGCCCAGGTTGAAACAGGAGTCGCTTGGAGATCGGGATTGGCCAGGAACCTGGCACATTCAGAGAAAAACTCATTTTCTGTTTCAGAGTTAAGTTCTTCAAATTTCTTAAAGGAACAGGAACCATAATTAACAGTGTCATACTTTCTGGGAATCCCCCCCACAATGGGGATTGGTAATGGGGTTTTCATAATGTAAGGCTTGGTGGTGTATTCTCCACAGTCAGCATGCAACGCATGAGCTGGCGTGGAGGAGGTACACACACCAGCACAAGGAAACAGGCTATCCCTAGTATAGTGGAGGGGAGGACTGACTCCAATAGGAGATTGTGGCGCACAGAGCCGGTGCAGATCTGACAGCCACAAACAATGCTTTCGTTATAACGTCTCAGCGCAAAGTAGCGCTGAGCGCATAAACCAGAACTGAGGAGATCAGGACAGGTAGACAGAATGAACGCTTGCTAGCTAGCGGCTACTTAGCGACAGCAAGCGTCCAAAACAAGACAGACTGGAATGAGGCAGCCAATGCGATTGCAGCGATGGCGTGCCTCACAAAGACAGGACAGGATAGTCAGGAAATAGCAGGATCAAGATAGATGAACGTAACACAGACAAATATACAATAAGTATGTTTTCCTAGCGTATTACAATTACAGCTATCAATGAAACTATTTGTAACGTCTGACTAACATATGTATATATCGGCAATGAACCGATA
Source organism: Hyperolius riggenbachi (assembly GCF_040937935.1). Classification (NCBI taxonomy): domain Eukaryota; kingdom Metazoa; phylum Chordata; class Amphibia; order Anura; family Hyperoliidae; genus Hyperolius; species Hyperolius riggenbachi. The sequence goes on along the minus strand of NC_090649.1, from coordinate 175,968,010 downwards.
TATGACATAAGCAGGAATGCTGACTAGGACTGGAGTAATACAGGGAACAGGACTCAGAAGGATTCGCTATCTCTTCGCAGAGATGAACGCAATCCACAAACGGTAACAGAACAGGATTCAGAAGGATTCGTTATCTCTTCGCAGAGATGAACGCAATCCACAAACAGTAACAGAACAGGATTCAGAAGGATTCGTTATCTCTTCGCAGAGATGAACGCAATCCACAAACAGTAACAGGACAGGATTCAGAAGGATTCGTTATCTCTTCGCAGAGATGAACGCAATCCACGAACAGGACCAGGAGCAGGATACTAGCTCAGCACGGGTGCTCACGATACGCGCAAACTACCAAAACGTGCTGGAAAGCTGACTAACTGCACACAGGATATAAACAGTTCGTGTACGTATACATCAGCGACACTAATGTATCAACGTAACACGAATACAAGGAAAATAATAAACGTGCTGGTATGCATATATATGGGCAATGAACCAATATATGATGCAAAACCAGCAAAGTATCTTTTAGAACAAGAAACACGATCGGGGGCTGAAGCGACAGCAAGACAGGCTTAAACTGAAGCTATGAAAACCCAAGGAAACCCTGCAGGAAGCAGATCTTTATACTGAGGTCATCCAATGGGAGCAGACATGCAGATTCCCACACAGGTGAATGATAATCAGTCACAAGCTGACAGCAGGGAAAGGCCGACAAAGCTATGCAGCTTGCATGAAAAGAGATCAGAACTACCTGAGCTGCAGCACTACTACTTCCAGCAATGCCTGCTGCAGCAGCGATCATTACAGGCTTCCAGCGATTGCTGGAGGCCGAATTATTATGTTTTTAAGCAACCTCGGCTCCGTCTTCTGACGGAGCCGACGTTACTCACTGAGCGCTTCAATAGGAGTGAATCCTATTGAAGTCTATGGAGGCGCCGGCTGCCCCCAAATCTAGCAGCGCTGAAAAGCACTGCTCCGGGTTTTAGATCATGGGTGTGTTTGTCATCAGCTACCCTCCCTCACAGGGGCGTCTATGTGAAATATCACACAAGCTGAGATCACCTCCCCTGTGACATCATCAGTAGCAGCCTGTGTTTTGTTTTTGTTTTTTATCTCCTTCACCAGTCTGCCGGATTCTGTCCCGGCAACATGAAAGGAAGGGAGGGGTTCCTCCAATAAATGTCAAATATTTTATATTTGTCATCATGCAGCTGAAAAAAGGCTGCTATTTATTATTATAATTTAGAAAATAGATTTTATTTGTGAAATCTTGTATTTTTATTTTGGTCCACTTTAATATGGTCAGCACATACAGTAGTTTAAAGTGTAAAGATGGCCATATATAGGTCATTAACAACCAATTCAGCTAGGCAGCAATAACAGAAATTCTCAGCTCCAAATTGATACCTAACCATATTTAATCAGGCTTTTTTACCGACACACTCCACTGAAACGACCCTTAAAAAGATGGCCAATGACGTCTTCTCTTACCTCATTCTCCTGGTCCTTTCCTCTGCTTCTGACACTGTTGATCACTCTCTTTTACTCCAAATGTATAAGCATTGGTGACACTGACCTTTCTTGGTTTAAAGCGAACCTGAACTCAGAACGTTCTCTCTGCTGTAAAAGATAAGCAACAGCATAATAACATTTAAAGAAAAAACATTTCTTTGTGACAGCTGATACAAATCTTGCAATAAATCTGCAGTGTGTCTCACTCAGGACACTACTAAAATGTTAATACATGGTCTTATAATATCTAGCCTGCAATATTGTAAGATACTGCTTTGTGGATTACCAACTAGCAGACTGGCACTGCTCCAATCTGTACTGAACTCAGCTGCTCGTCTCATTCATCTTTCTTCTCATTTTTTCTCTGCTGCTCCTCTCTGTCAAACTCCTCATTGGCTGCCAAATAACCAGAGGATCCAGTTCAAACTCTTAGCCCTAACCTACAGAGCTCTCCACAATCTCTCTTCCTTGTACATCTCCTCACTAGTTTGCAGATACCAACCAAATCGCATTCCCAGATCTGCACATGACTTTCTTTTGTCCACCTCTAGAATTACCGCCTTGCATTCACGTATACAAGATTTTGCATGCGCTACAACCCTCCCTGGAATGCTCTTCCACAACCCATCCGTCACTCTTCAACCTTTGACATCTTAAAACGCTCTCTCAAAACACACTGCCCATAGGTATACTATCCCACCTCTTGTTCCCCCCCATTCCTTTAGATAGTAAGCGTGCAAGGGCAGGGATCTCTCACCCTTTTCTCTCTCACCCTTTTGTGTCTGGGAATTTGTTATACATTTTATTGTTATACATTTTATTGATCATGTTACTTTTGTCACTGTAATTACCAATTCTGTATTTTGTATCGATTCTGTATTTTGTACCAAACTACCAATTCTATATTTTGTAAATTGGTGTACACCATTGTCTGTATTATTATGTACCCTATGTTTGTTTCTGACTTTCTACAGGGCCATGGAAAATGTTCTCACTTTATAAATTATTAATAATAATTATTATAGAAAAAAGAAATCAAAGTAAATGGCCTTGTGTTAAATTTGAATAATGTGGGACACTGTAACAGTCATCGGTCAGAAGGATCTTTCCCATTACAGTAGAGCAGAGGTCCCCAAACGTTTTCGGGCAAGGGCCGGGTCAACATACTTCAGTCTGGTGGGGGGCCGGAACATGCATAAAATGATGTTGAAAGTCTAGGTATATATTCCCCGGAGGAGAACTCCCAGCTGCAGCCATTCAGTCATGCTGCCCAAAGAACGTATTTGTGCACCAGACAGTGAAGCCTACCCAGGTAACAACCTGTCATCCAGTTGGACAGCAGTGTCACTTGATGCAGAATTGGATTGGAAGACAGCAAATGACTGCTTGCTGCTTCTACAGCATGTGGTTGCAGTGTCTGGGAGGTGGAAAAACTGACGAAATACACATGCAGGCCAAGAAGCAGTAACCCTGTGTTATCACTCCCAATAAAAACTTGCAGCAAGTCCTCACTGTGAGCAGCAACACTTGATTACTGCTGCTTGGCCAGCAAGTGGATTTCCTCAGCTTTTCCAGCTCCCAGTCTGACACTGTGTGGATAGGTGAAGCCAGCACTGCTATTCTATATGCCGGTAGCCGATATTGTAAGCTAAAGTGGGTCGCATCTATAAGTCATACATTGTGTGTTTGGGGGGCCAGTGAAAAAGCCTCGGCGGGCTGCATTCGGCCCACGGGCCTTAGTTTGAGGACCACTGCAGTAGAGTCTTGATTATCCGATGGGGATTGGCTGATGCCAGATAAGTGTGCTTTCTGGTTGCTTTAGTCCGTCCCCCCCTCCCCGCTGAAGTGCAGCATGGCTTTCCCCTCATGCTGCAACCCCTCCAGCCCCCCAAAACGGCCCTGAGTGAGGGGGGGCGCTCAGAATTTCTTCAGGAGGGGCCCGGTGGGACGTAGTTACGCCCCTGCTTTTCCCCTTACTTTTGGGAGAGAAAAAGGGAGTCTTATAGTCCAAAAAATACAGTACTTAAGATATTAGTTGTTGCAATTTGTATAGTATTGTTAATTGTAACAATTTTGTGGATGAGTGAAGACACACACAAGCACTTAAGACTACGGTACATTATGCATGGTAGGTTCTTTTTGTGCGCTGAGTATGACAGGAAGGATTTCTATAAACGGAGAAGAATGTTTTAAATATATCATGTAACAATAACAACAATAACAATAATATTTATATAGCGCTTTTCTCCCTGGGGACTCAAAGCGCTGTGACTCTGCATCATGCAGTCTCTAAGGCTAGGGAAAAGAGGTGAGTTTTTAGCCTTTTTTTTAAAGCTGTCCAGAGAAGGAGCCTCTCATACTGATTGTGGAAGTGAGTTCAATAGAGTAGGGGCTGCATAGGAAAATGCCCGAGCACCAAATGTTAAGTGTATCCTGGGAACAACCAGCTTCATCTTGTTGGCAGAGCGGAGGGTGCATGGAGGGGCATAAAGTTCCAATAGATCTGCTATGTATTTGGATCCCATGTGGTGTAGAGCCTTGAATGTCAGCAGGCAGATCTTAAAATTGATTCTCCATTTTACTGGCAACCAGTGAAGAGTTTGCAGTACTGGGGTGATGTGTGAGCTGCGGGGGGCATTGGCTAGGAGTCTGGCTGCAGCATTCTGTACTAGCTGTAAGGGGCGCAGAACCTTATCTGTAGATCCGATGAACAGGGCGTTGCAATAGTCTAGGCGGGAGGATACAAATGCATGAACCAGGGCAGGTAGGTCTTCAGCTGGGATAAGGTGTTTGATTTTCACTATATTTCTTAGATGGAAGAAGGAAACCTTGACGACAGCTGATACCTGCTGTCTGAGTTTTAGATTTCCATCCAGGATCACCCCAAGGTTTCGCACAGAGTCTTTATACTGTACAGTATCTCCCCCAATTGCTAGTTTGAGGTGGTGAGCTTTTTGAACTTTATCCATCATGTGTGGACCACCTACCACCAACACCTCTGTTTTGTCAGAGTTCAGCCTCAGCTAGCTGGTGTTCATCCAATTTTGTAAATCCACTAGACACGCATTTATGGATGCTGATGGGTCTTGGGTGCCAGGCTTGAGGGACAGATACAGTTGTGTGTCATCTGCATAACAATGGTATCCTAGGCCATAGTTCTGGATTATTTTGCCCAGTGGGAGCATGTAGACTGCAAAGAGTACCGGTAATGGTGATAGTACAGAACCCTGTGGAACTCCATAGGCAAGTGGCACTGGATTAGAGTAGTGTGTGCCCAGACATACTTGCTGTGTCCTGCCAGATAGGAAGGTCTAAAACCAGCTAAGAACAGTACCCCTTAGGCCACAGTAATTCTTCAGTCACTGGATTAGTATTTCATGATCCACAGTACAGTATCAAATGCTGCAGACAAGTCAAGAAGAATCAGAATTGAGCAATCACCCTTGTCCCTTGCAGTAAGTAGATCATTCATTACTCGGACTAATGCCGTTTCAGTGCTGTGCCTTTTCCTGAATCCTGACTGAAAAGTATCAAAGATGTTGTTATCTGTAAGCCTGGCTTCTAGCTGGTTGGCGACTGCTTTCTCGATAACTTTTGATAGGAATGGTAAATTCGCCACAGGTCTGTAGTTGGTCGTAGAATCAGGATCTAGTGATGGTTTCTTCAAGAGGGGTTTTATGATTGCTTTCTTTAGTTCTTCTGGGAAAAGTCCACTTTGCAAGGAGCACTGAGTGATTTTGTGAAGTGCTGGCCTGATCAGCTCTGGGCACTGCAATAAGGATCCAGTTGGGCCAGGATCCAGGTCGCAGGTAGTGGGGCGGAGGCTTTGAATGAGAATTCCAAAATCTTCTTCACTTAGAGTGTCAAAGACTTGCCATGGTGGTACAGTAGTAGGCATATGCAAAGTCCAGTGGTCAATTGATGTTGTTGGTGTAATGCTGTGTGGATGGTAGACACCTTGTTTGTGAAGAAGGCAGAAAATTCTTCACACCTTTCCCTGGAGAATGTGGTTGGGGCTTTTAGGCAGAAAAGATTGCAGAGTGATTCCACTGTGTGGAAGTGTTGAGCAGCTCTGTTGTTGGCTGTAGATATTTTGTGCGAGATAAAGTCTGATTTTTTCTTGGTTATTGCTTGTTGGTATTGTCTGAGGTGTTGAACTAGGCTAGATTTGTGCTTCTCAGACCCTGATTTACGCCACTGTCTTTCTAGTCTGCGCCCTTTCTTTTTTAGATCCATGATAGTTTTGTCAAACAAATCAGCTTTCTGCTTTTTGGTTGCTGATTTGGTGCGCCATGGGGCAATACTATCAAGTGTTTCATATACTGTGTTGTTGTACTGGGTTACTAGAGTGTTGGGGTCCATTTGACTGTGGAGCAGATTTGCAAAATCCAGGTTGGCAGTTATCCTCTCCGGTGTTCATTTATTCAGGGGACAGATTTTGATTGTTTCTTTAGGGAGCTGCTTGATAGGGGGATGTTCAATAGTAAACTGTATTATGTGATGGTCTGACCACACCACTGTGGTTACTGTTATGTTACTAATGTCCATTCCAAAGTGGAACAGTAAGTCTAGCGTATACCCTCCTCTGTGGGTAGCAGATTTTACAACTTGTGTGAAGCCTAGTTCACCCATGATATTTATAAGTTCATTTGCATCTTGTGATTGAGTGTTATCAGCCCAGACATTGAAGTCACCAAGGATGATCCATCTCAGATACGACAGAGTCAGCATGGCCAGAAGTTCCGAGAATTCCTGTAGGAATGGGTCAGCATCTCCGGGGGGACGATAAACCATTAAAATTTTGAAGCCTTTACCAGCTGAGATCTGGGCACCTATACATTCAAAGGACTTTGTTGAGCCAACATTCAGGGCTCTGAGCTGCAGAGTTGATTTGCCACAAATTGCTACACCCCCTCCTCTGCAGTCTCGTCTTCCCTCACTTAGACAAAGACAAGACAAGACAAATAACATTTATATTGCGCTTTTCTCCTTGCGGACTCAAAGCGCCAGAGCAGAGCAGCAGCCACTAGGGCGCACTCTATTGGCAGTAGCAGTGTAAGGGAGACTTGCCAAAGGTCTCCTACTGAATTAGTGCTGGCTTACTGAACAGGCAGAGCTGAGATTCGAACCCAGGTCTCCTGTGTCAGAGGCAGAGCCCTTAACCATTACACCATCAGCCAACTGCGGACTTAGGACTGAGTAATCGTATGGGATGGTTGCTTCCAATGTGGGGCCCGCATTGGCATCAATCCAGGTTTCAGTGATGCATGAAAAATCGCATGTCTGAATAAGGTCCGCAATAATGGATGTCTTATTGTTTATAGAGCGGGCATTGCAGAGCAATGCGGTGACTGCATGGGGCTTAGCATTGGCAACTGGGTTCACTGCCGGGGTGTTACTGTATCTCTGATTAGGGACATGGTAACCTCTGCTACTTTCAGGCTCTGATTTCCAGTAAACATCACTGACGATCGCTGGAAAGTTCTTTTCCTTGAATGGTCCTGGGTCCCTAAAGTTGGACTGAGTCGGAGTGTGGCACTTTTTATGGGCCTGGCCACCTTTTTTTACCTCTGTGCGTTTTATTTAAAGTCCCTAGAGATTCCAGCATATTAGCTTGTTTTTTCCCAATGTGAGATGCAGCTCTCGATGGCCTGAGAGATAGTAAGAAGCTGGCCGTATAGATTAACATTGCACTTTGGGAAGGAAAGGTTTAAGTAAGCTCTTCCTTGTAGAAATGTACCGGTTAGGAACTGTGTACTGTTTGCCCCTGCCTGCTGGTGGCAGTATTGGCATGGAAGGCCTGGAACTTTCGTTGTGTCACCAGCAGAGGGGTCGGTGTATTTTTGAACAGACCTGCAGTTCTACAATCCGAACAGCTGGTAGCTGTTCACTCACAAAGACTTGTATTTCCTGATCTGGCCTGCTGTTGGTTCAGGAGTTTATTGCAATTACTAACCTGCATCCTGTGTTCACTTCCACATGGACTATTTAAGACCTGCCTCTTCCCCCTGCTGATTGCCAGAATTTTGGACCTTCAGGTCTGAGTTCCTGGACAACCTGGTATCCTGTCTTGAATCTTGTCTTGTTACCTATTGCTAAACCTGTTTTCTTGCCTAGACCTTGCTGTTGCCTACTCCCTGGTACCGTGCTTTTCTGATAATCTGTTGCTGACCTTTCTCTCCTGCTGACTCTGATATTCTGCCTGATCCCTTTTGTACTGTGATTGTGTATATATTATCATATATTATCCTATTTATATTTGCTGTATATATTTAGATAGTCAGGGTGTTATACAGTGGGATGAGAAAGTTTGGGCAACTTTGTTAATCGTCATGATTTTCCTGTATAAATCATTGCATGTTACAATAGAAAATGTCAGTTAAATATATCATATAGGAGACCGACAGTGATATTTGAGAAGTGAAATGAAGTTTATTGGATTTACAGAAATTGTGTAATAATTGTTTAAACAAAATCAGGCAGGTGCATACATTTGGGCACTGTTATAATTTTATTGATGCCAAAAACTTTAGAACGAATTATTGGAGCTCAAATTGGCTTGGTAAGTTCAGTGACTACTTACCTATATACACAGGTGAATCCAATTATGAGGAAGAGAATTTAAGGGGGTCAACTGTAAGTCTACCTCCTCTTTTAATTTCCTCTAAAGAGTAGCAACATGGGGGTCTCAAAACAACTCTCAAATGACCTGAAGACAAAGATTGTTGACCATCCTGGTTTAAGGGAAGGATGCAGAAAGCTGTCTCAGAGCTTTCAGCTGTCTGTTTCCACAGTTAGGAACATATTGAGGAAATAAATGGAAGACCACAGGCTCAGTTCAAGTTAAGGCTCGAAGTGACAGAACAAGAAAAATCTCAGATAAACAGAAGCAACGAATGGTGAGAATAGTCAGAGTAAACCCACAGACCAGTACCTAAGACCTAGAATATCATCTTGCTGCACATGGAGTCACTGTGCATCGTTCAACCATTCGGCACACTTTACACAAGAAGATGCCATATGTAAGAATGAGGCAGAGGAAGCCTTTTCTCCGTCCACATCACAAACAGAGCCGCTTGAGGTATGCTAAAGCACATTTGGACAAGCCAGCTTCATTTTGGAATAAGGTGCTGTGGACTGATGAAACTAAAATTGAGTTATTTGAGCATAACAAGGGGCATTATGCTTGGAGGAAAAACAACACAGCATTCCAAGAAAAACACCTGCTACCTACAGTAAAATATGGTGGTGGTTCCATTATGCTGTGGGGCTGTGTGGCCAGTGCAGGAACTTGGAATCTTGTCAAAGTTAAGGGATGCATGGATTCCACTCAGTATCAGCAGATTCTGGAGACCAATGTCCAGGCATCAGTGACAAAGCTGAAGCTGCCTCAGGGATGGATCTTTCAACAAGACAATGACCCTAAACACTGCTCAAAATCCACTAAGGCATTCATGCAGAGGAACAAGTACAATGTTCTGGAATGGCCATCTCAGTCCCCAGACCTGAATATAATTGAAAATCTGTGGTGTGATTTAAAGAGAGTTGTCTGTGCTCGGAAGCAATCAACCCTGAATGAATTAGAGATGTTTTGTAAAGAGGAATGGTCCAAAATACCTTCAACCAGAATCCAGACTCTCATTGGAACTTACAGGAACAGGAAGTGTTTAGAGGCTGTAATTTCTGCAAAAAGAGGATTTTGTTTAAACAATTATTGCACTTTTTTTTGTAAATCCAATAAACTTCATTTCATTTCTCAAATATCACTGTGTGGGGTCTACATGAAAAGGGCGCCGGTAAAAAAGGGCGCCTGGTGGAGCCCATATATATACCAACTTCGGCTACAAAAAAGGCGCCTGGTGTAGCCCATATAAACTTTGGCTACAAAAAAGACGCTTGGTGTAGCCCATATAAAAACTTCGGCTACAAAAAAAACAAGGCGCCTGGTGTAGCCCATATGAAAACTTCGGCTACAAAAAAACTCTGGGATGTGTTAATTACTATTCCCCCTCCAGGCCGCCATGGATAGTGGGGGAATGAAATAATTCGGCTTCCAGCGCTTGTAGCCCATATACAAATTTCGGCTAGAAAAAAACTCCGGGATGTGTTAATTACTATTCCCCCTCCAGGCCGCCATGGATAGTGGGGGAAAGAAATAATTTGGCTTACAGTGCTTGTAGCCCATATAAAAACTTCGGCTACAAAAAAAAGTCAATAATATGGGCTACAGAGGGGCACCTTACTTTAGCTGAAAACAATATGGGCTACAAAGGGGAGCCCACTTGTAGCCGAAAACCTTGTAGCCGAAAAAATATGGGCTACAAAGGGGAGCCCACTTGTAGCCTATACCAAAACTCAGGCGCCCTTTTCTACACCTTGTAGCCCATATTTCTGGAAATAACATTGATGTCTATGGCGGCGCCCTTTTCATACAGGCAGCTCGGGCGCCCTTTTCAACCGATCCCACTGTGTGTGTCTCCTATATGATATATTTAACTGACATTTTTTACCGTAACAACCAACTATTTATACAGGAAAATCATGAAAATGAACAAGGTTGTCCAAACTTTCACATCCCACTGTATATATTTACCACTGCTTTCCTGGGTTGTTGTATATATTGTGTGCTGTACATGGGTTTGTATTATATTTGCATTCACGGTTGTATGTATGCTTGCATTATTGCTTGGCTATAAAACTTTATATTTGCACCATATTCCTTGGTTCAGTGTCTGTATACTGCAAACTGTGGTCAAATCCCTGTTCAGGCTTGTGACAGTACCCCATAATTTCTGATAGCAGTCCCAGGGGTTTAATCACAAAAAGCCGATAACATTGCCCGCCGCGCAGCAATGTTACTGGTCTTTTGTAAATCAACCCTTTGGTCTCTGCAACCTTAGCCATTCTATAATACCACCTAATCCTGTGTCTTTTTTGTTTCTCCAGACACTGACTGGCACGCTCCTGTTTGCAGTATCCACAGCTGTGTTGGGCTCATTACAATATGGATACGGCATTGGAGTCATTAATGCACCACAAAAAGTAAGACATTATTTGAAATGTTTATAGTTTCTTTAAAAATTGCATATTTTTGTATAAGTGGGTTCTTGAGTCCCTGCCCTGTCAGTCTCCCCGCAGTCCCTGCCTTGTCAGTCTCCCCGCAGTCACTGCCCTGTCAGTCTCCCCGCAGTCACTGCCCTGTCAGTCTCCCCGCAGTCACTGCCCTGTCAGTCTCCCCGCAGTCACTGCCCTGTCAGTCTCCCCGCAGTCACTGCCCTGTCAGCCTCCCCGCAGTCATTGCCCTGTCAGTCTCCCCACAGGCACTGCCCTGTCAGTCTCCCCGCAGTCACTGCCCTGTCAGTCTCCCCGCAGTCACTGCCCTGTCAGCCTCCCCGCAGTCATTGCCCTGTCAGTCTCCCCACAGTCACTGCCCTGTCAGTCTCCCCGCAGTCACTGCCCTGTCAGCCTCCCCGCAGTCATTGCCCTGTCAGTCTCCCCACAGGCACTGCCCTGTCAGTCTCCCCGCAGCCACTGCCCTGTCAGCCTCCCCGCAGTCACTGCTCTGTCAGTCTCCCTGCAGTCACTGCCCTGTCAGCCTCCACGCAGTCACTGCTCTGTCAGTCTCCCCGCAGTCACTGCCCTGTCAGCCTCCCCGCAGTCACTGCCCTGTCAGTCTCCCCGCAGTCACTGCCCTGTCAGTCTCCCCGCAGTCACTGCCCTGTCAGCCTCCCCGCAGTCACTGCTCTGTCAGTCTCCCCCTGTCAGTCTCCCCGCAGTCACTGCCCTGTCAGCCTCCCCGCAGTCACTGCTCTGTCAGTCTCCCCCTGTCAGTCTCCCCGCAGTCACTGCCCTGTCAGTCTCCCCGCAGTCACTGCCCTGTCAGTCTCCCCGCAGTCACTGCTCTGTCAGTCTCCCCGCAGTCACTGCCCTGTCAGCCTCCCCGCAGTCACTGCCCTGTCAGCCTCCCCGCAGTCACTGCCCCGTCAGAGGGTGACAGGAGGGGAAATTCCCACAAGCCTGCCTCTTTCTGTATGAAAATGTGACTTTACCCAAAAGTAAAATTTTTCAAGGAGTGAAGAGGAATGGACAATGTACAGAGGTGGTGGACATACCTCTCTGCTTACCTAGCTTTGCATTGGGCCTTAGGTCAGGTATACTTTAAGTTAAGTGCTTTTTTGGCCCTGAGGCAGCAGAAGTATAAAAAAATCACTAAAATAGTAAACTCATTCTAGGAGGAGACAAAATATCATCTACTCCACAGGTGAACCCTTCCAACTATTTGTGCTGTGGAGAACTTTGCTACAGTAAACAAATTTGCTATTGTGTTCACAAAAAAATGGTGGTGTGACATGAATGGTTCATTCTTATCTCCAGGCTCTTTACATATCTTAGGTTAGGTACTCCCGGGGTCTTAGGTCCACATTTCAGACCCATTATTTCATGTTAAAGGGGTCCTACAGAACATGGAGGAAGGATGGAAAAACTAAAAAGTCTGGCAGGTAGATATTGATGTCAAAGCCGCCTCTCTGCAAGAAACACAAGAAGACAATGGCCAAATCAGCTCACTGTCACCCACCCACAGTTGAATTATATGTTTGCCACACCATAGTAGTTAAAAGCTTATTCAGTCAGTTAGGCTTTTCTGAAATAACAAGACATACAGCTGTGTCAGGATTAGGATTATGCAATACTTTGAGTGCAGAAGTGCAAGTTCCACATTAAGGGCAACTATTCGATTATCAGCAGGTTTACAGACCTGGATGAGCTAAGTGTTATGCAACTTTCTCGGTATATAGGAACGGCAATGTTCTATGAATATCTAACTGACACATTAACACTTTACTTGCTGGTTCACATTTGATATATTACATTTCAACAAGAAACAACTGTGAATATATATCTGGGTCAGCAACAGAAGCCACTGGCACATGTACATAAAGAGAGTTAGAGCAATTGTATTTTACCAGTCATAAATTTTGATATATAACTGCAACACATAGTTACAACTGTTTTAACATTTTTTTTTTCCTTGCAAGGTTATTGAGGATCACTACATAAGAGTACTGGAACTGCCAGAGCGTGACAGGAGTGCGAATGCGACGGAGCCTGTTCATGCTGATGTCACTATGTATTGGTCCCTCTCGGTATCAGTGTTTTCTCTTGGGGGTCTTGTGTCCTCGTTCTTTGTTGGATGGGTTGCAGATAAATTGGGAAGGTGAGTCAATAATAACCTATGTACTCGTATGATCGTATGCTTGCACCACTATATGATTGCTGCTGTTAAAACTTTCATGGCCAGAGCAGTTTTTAGGCATTAATAACCTAGGCAGTTGCTTAATGCACTGCTTGCCCAAAAGCACTATCTGAGTTATTAAAATGGCTGCTGCTTACATTGTGGAAGGGATATTTTGGAACAAGTGGTAGTAAAAGTTTAGCTAGCTCAGAGATGTTTGTGCTAACTAAATTCAAAATTGTTAAAGGTCTGGGGGGAAGGGGGGGGGGGGTGCTGGCCATGTATTGCATTTCTAAAGCAGCAAAGTGGTCTAAAGCTACCCTATGACTGGCTGTGGAAGTTCTCATTTATTCAGTATTTGGAGAAAATAATCCAGTTCAGTTCAGCTGTAGCACTGTCATACAGATCATAGGTATTCCTCCCAACTTTTTTGTTCTTTGGCCACTGAATACTTTTTTGCCACGTAGAGACACACCTGTCCTAGCTGACGAGCTTCTTCATTACTCCATGCACTGTAAAGAGTTCTGTACCTGGAACAGTGCACTGGCGTAGGGAGGGGGAGGTTACCATTACCCAGAATCCCCCCCCCCCCCTGTGATGCCTGTAGTCCTGTGTCACAGACAGTCTGAAACCCAGCTAAGCTAAGCAGCAGTGCCCGCAGCAAGTATGAGCGAGTCATCAGAGCTGATGACTCATTTTTCATTCAGCTCACTTGCCGGGGATCTGTGCCTGCGAGTCAGGAGATGATCTCCTGCAGAGTTTGCTTGTACAGAGGGCGGGCTACTCAGCAATGTGGCTAGCGTCTGCTAAAATGGAGCTAACTCCTCCCCCTCCATAAAGCAAGGTCTGTTCCTGCTGTACATGTGTTTGGCTGTATAAGTTGTAACTTTTTTTAACTTGAAAGCTCTGTATATATTCAACCTTCTAGTGTGCGTCTTTCTCCCCCTTGCAGTGCAGTGTGTGTGTGTGTGTGTCCTGTGTGTGTGTCTCATGGGCTTCCTCGACTCTCCATGTGGCTCTCTCCCTCTGAGTTACTACCTCTCCTCCTTGTGTTTGTTTCCCCATCTCTTTCACATCTCCCCTTTCAAGTAGTTGTTCCTTTCACATGGCCAATGTCACTGTCTTTCTGTGACCCGACCAGGGGTCCCAGCATGTCACACCTGCAATGTGGCTTCCTCTCATTTTCTGTGTCATGTGGTTTCCCCTCCATCTCTGTCACTATCCCCGCTGTCCCTGGTTCAAATTCGCCGCTTCGAGAAGCCCTCAGAAACGTGTCTTTGAGTGCTTCCAAAGATAGGCAGCTCTGTAATATGCGAACACACTTTTGTGCATGAGCAGTATGGAGCCACCTGCCTTCGGAAGCACCCTGGGACACAAGTGCTTCTGGACCTTTCAGGAATCCCCCCCTTAAAAATCCTGTGTTTGCCCCTGCAGTGTGTGTAATGAGAGGAACTGAACATTTTGCTGAGTTGGAGACTTGCACAGCTACCTGCATACAAACAATCATTAACACTTTGTACTCAAAACATGCTTACAGCAAGCTAGAACTTTAGTAGCAATAAAAACAACTAGGTTATAAAAATTGTAGTTGGTTGCAAAAATGAAGGATCTTAGCTTCCACTATGGACTGCAGCATTTTGTACTAGACCAATTCATCAGCATTGAAGTGCTTGATGAATTGTTGGGATACAAACTATTCACCATCAGATTCTGCCTTACTACCACTGGAAGATTACTTCTGGCACTTACTAGCTTACTACAACTCCTTCTCAGTCAATGGCTCTGATTTAAACCCCTATTCTTGCTAGGCATGCCCACTGGGACATTTGATATGCTAAACAAATACAGACCAGGAATTTTTTTTCTATAGCAATACCAATTGGATGGGCTAGGTAGTGCTGTTATGTCAGAAATTACTAGCTAGGTAAACTGCATTGTGAACTCTAATACACATAACAAATAGAACAAAGTGCAGCAGAACAGATAAGCCAGTACTGGTATATGGCAAAAAATAAAATAAAAATATTGACTTCAGTAGTTGCTCAGAGACTGCGTGGAAAGACTCCTTGATTATCTGCAATGAGAAATAATTTTACATAATCAAAGCAATCCACCAGTGTTTATAACGTTAAGAATGCAAATAAAAATTACAGATACATTAATATAGATAAATGAATCTGTAGTGAGAGCAATATGGAAGCTGCCATCATTCTTAACTTTTAAAAATGTTGATTTCTTGGGTTTAACTTTTTTGCTTGGGAAGTGTCTGAGTCACACACTTAGAACAAGCATAAAGATAGTGTAGTTAGAGTGGAGTCTTAATTGTTCTTGGTAAATTACTAACACTAGAGGCACATGAGTAGCGTATTTTAGAAGGAAGTCACCAATGGCACATGAGGTTTTCATGAGAACAAAGCCCAGAGCTAACCTAACCTGATGTATATGGAGAGAACATCATACACCTCATCCCTGGAGGTTCCCTCTGGTTTCCAGGCTTCCTATTCTTTCTTTGGTGGATCCCTTATTCCTCAGTGCTTCTGAGACAGTTGTGAGGATCCTGCAGCCACAGGCCACCATGGCCTGCCCTTCCAGTAATTGGCTCTATATGAAGAAATGGAATGGCTTTAACTGACAGAGCATTTACTTACTTACTACCACTATGAACAGAAGCTGTGGGCTGAAAAGACATTGGAAGACATGGGCGCCCACCAGGCTGGTGGAGAAGAGGTCTGGAAACTAAAGAAGAGGACCATGGACCAGAGGGAGCTTTCTTGGAGAACTCAGTAGATGATTTTCTCCCCCTAGATTAGTTTTTTCCACCTTTTTTTAAGCCTTTAGTGATCCTTTGATGAATAAGTAAAAAGAGTAATGTATGTGTACGTGTGAAATAACTTGTGTTCAGCAGTTCGGAGGTGTGGTTATTTAAGTTGAACAACAGTCTGGCATAACATGTACCGGTAGTCTCCTGACTTTTCATTGTTGGTATATTTTTTGCTACCTGCCTTTGACCTAAAGTAATGTTGTGTGTGTGTGTGTGTGTGTGTGAATATCATAAATAATTCCTCCTCTCCAATCCATCCTCCGGTTGCAGTTCTCAGTGTTGAAAGCAGCCATCTTGAATTATAACATCCGCAGAGATGAACAACAATCTTTCAGCATACTTATAAAAGTATCGTAAATCTATTGGAGCAGGAGAGAAATGTTAGCTGTAGCTCCACTTTAATGAGGCTAAAATATGCAGTATGTAAAATGTACTGCTCTATAAACACGGGAGCCAATGTTTAGTATGAAAAACAGCACTTGTAAATACTGACACAGCAGTTTTAAAAGGGGTTGGGGGGGGGGGGGGGGACCTACAAGAACAAATGTTAGTTTGCTTTCCTGCAAATATTTGTAAAAAAAAAATGTAATTGCCTTTAAACAATCTCTATAATTTAAGCTGTGGTTCTAAATTTTAGGATTAAAGCCATGATGGTCGTGAACACTCTGGCAGTCATTGGAGCACTTCTGATGGGGTTGGCTCCACTGGGTCAAGCTCATGCCTTGGTTATTGCTGGCAGACTTATTACTGGACTTTACTGTGGTAAGTGAGACCATTTGCAAATCTTTACTTTGCATATGTAGCAGAAATACTTTTTTATGACTTCACCATTGTAGGGGTTTATACGCTAAAGGAGACATTTTCTCTCTCCTATGTGCCCAGTCAAAAGTTCCCAAAAGGCACAAAGAATATGAACCCCCCTTCATTGAGTATTTGGGGTGTAAATGTATACTTTGGCGAGTCAGCCCTCTAGTCTGCTACAACCTGGATTTTACTTTCACAAATTTTCACCAGAGGAAGGATGACTGTAGAGTAAAAGTGTGCAGTCTGTGAAGGTTATGTTATATGCTAATCCCCAATACTGTCATTTGTTTATCCTTACTACAACTTTTTGTGTTGTAAATGTTTGCTCTGTGTTGCGGCAATTCTTGCTGCACCTGCTTTTTTTTAAAAGCCCTGTGAAATTTCCAAAACATGCTAGCCTATAACTTTCTGTGACCAGCTTTGGGAGTTCCCATCATTCAACCAAATAGCAGAAAGTGCAACCCCACTGGATCCAACCCCTACCTGCAATAGTTCATATACATTAGAAAAGAAGGCCCAATCATTCATCTTAAATTAGAACTTCCAGTGTTCATTCAACAATATTGGGTCCAATTCAAATTAACTTTTTCTCCTACGTTTTCTCCTTTGTGATATTTCACATTATAAATAATATGCTTTTATGCCACCAGCAAGCAAGAAAATATTCAGAATAATTTTGACAGTACTTTTTCACTTACTTTTTTGGTACTTTTTCAATTGCAGAGTGCTAAGGCTATTTTAACTAGAAATTGAAAAACTATCGTCTAGGAGAAAACTTAGGATGAAAAAGTGAATTGGATCAGACCCATTGTATGAGAAGAAGCATGATAGTAATTTTAACACAAAGGAAAATTCTACTTTTGCTGAGAAAATTGCAGTTCTCTTGCAGGTCAGCGCTATACATTGCAGGTCAGCGCTATACATTGCAGGAGTTCAGCAAAACTTAGTTTAGCTTCTTGATGTGTGTAGAAAGAAAAACAATTTATGGACAGTTTTTCATCAAAAAGCAGTGTGATGTTGTCTTGGTTACAAAAAATATTGGACATTTTTAAAATGTATAATTGGCTTTTGGGTAATTATTTTTAACAAAAGTATTAATACACATTTATTTTAATATTTTGATTTGATGGATTCAGAAATGATTTTCTGAAAAAATAAAACATTCACAGAAATCCTAAAAAATGTATTATTACTGACATTTTTTTTAAATGATCACAATCACAACAGCTACTGTCACCCCTTAGTGTAGATCTCATTGGCAGTGATCTGGCCAATCATTGCATTTGGTCGGATCCCTGGTGGCCAATCAGAGGTTTGTTATGCACTTGTGCAACAAACAAACAAAAAAATCTAGTGTTTGTAACTGATTTATGGGCAGTTCTGAAGGTGACCACGCACCATACAATTAAAAGATCCAATTTTACACCAATTCAATAAATATGATCAGTTGTACCAAAAAATTGAAAGTTTTTCAATTTATTTGAGAAATCTGATTGAATTTACCGTTTTTATTCGATATAAAAAGATCGGGAGTGTTTGAGAGAAAACTTAACATATGTGTGGTACATTGGTCAGATTTTTGAAATGTAATCAGTTAGAAAAATTGATTGCAATTCTTGAATTTAAAAGATATTTTAAAAAAATTGTAATGGTGTATGGCCAAACAATCTCATGGTGTATTCTCAGCATTAAGGCCACCTTTTTGCTGGGAATACACCATGAGATTTTTGGGCAGATAGATTGCTCGATAGATAATTTCCAACAGGTCCGATCTGGATTTTGATTGTTTTTCTGATCAATTTTTCATAGAAGTGAATGGAAATAGATCAGAAAACTGACTGGAAAATCAGTCGGAAAATCAGTCGGAAAATCAATCAGACAGTAAATCTGCTGAAAAATCTCATTGTGTATTCCTAGCATTAGACAAACTTGCAGTGATTACTACTGTTTGAGAGCAGAAGAGAACCAGTGAGATCAACCAGACTGAAATAGGATGACAGAGGCGCCAAAAAGAATAAAATACAGTACAGGTAAAAACATGGGAGGCAGCTGACACTATAAGTTATAACAGCCAATCATCTGTGCATAAAATGGAGAATGGATGAAACAAGCTATGGGTAACACAACTGGTTCTTATTTCAAAACCTTTATGTAGGTACTCCATTGCCCATTATAAACAATGGATTTATTGCCAACTCTTTTACAGTACTATTAGAATACAAATATAAGCAAAATTTAACTGATGTATGCTTTCATCCTTCTAGGTCTTTCATCAGGACTAGTACCCATCTATATCGGGGAGATTTCCCCAACAGCACTAAGAGGAGCTCTGGGGACTCTACATCAGTTGGCTATTGTCACCGGAATTCTAATCAGCCAGGTATACATTAGTAATTGTTATTCATGGAGCTATGGTGTTATTATGACAATGGGAAATATTGGCTGTTGGGACTTAAAGGGAACCAGAGAGGATGAAATATACATACCTGGGGCTTCCTCCAGCCCATACGCACGGATCGCTCCCACGTCGCTGTCCTCTGCTGCCTGGATCCGCCGCCACCGGGCCCCGTCATTGCCGCGAGTCGGCCAGTCGGCCGGCGGACGCGGAAAATTCTCCGCATCACAGGGTGCTCTCTCCATACAGATACGCATGTGGCTGCCTACTGCGCAGCCGCATGCGTATGGGTATGGAGGGAGCCCCTGTGATGCGGACAATTGGCCGCGGTCCGCCGGAAGTGACGGGCCCGGTACCGGCGGATCCAGGAAGCGTAGGATGGCGGCGTGGGAGCGATCCAGGCTTATGGGGCTGGAAGAAGCACAGGTATGTATAAATCATTTTCTATTTTGGCTGGCCATTCCTCTCTGGTTCCCTTTAAGAAATTTCTAATACCATACTTTGGACAGTGACATCACCAATTATGGTAGCTGACAGTGGCGTAGCTAAGGAGTTCTGGGCTCTGGTGCAAGTTATACATGGGGCCCCCCAAGCACTCTATACATAAAGATTGATACGGCGCACCAAAACCTGCCAAGGACAGCTGCAGTGTCAGAGGTGCAAAAAAAGGTATGCGGAAGAGTTTGTTAATGATTGCTACTATTTAAAGCATCTATAGAAGTGATTATTACCAGCACAGGATCAATACAGAGTTAATACTGTGGCTGAGAGAGGGGCACCTTGGGGCCCCTCTGGCCCAAGGGCCCCGGTGCGGTTGCAGCCTCTGCACCCTCTATTGCTACGCCACTGGTAGCTGTTGCTACCAGTGGCCGTAGTGGAAAAATTGCAGTGCACAGATAGTGTGCAGCAAATTTACCGATGCTAACAGCAGGGGGGAATCATGTGCCACCCATATTAGTGCAACACCCATTACAGGGGCTACACATTTAGTGAACAAAAAAAAATAGGGAAAAAACTACATGGGGATGCATCCCTTTAATATTACAACTAGACCTTTATGCATGTGTTCAGGGTGGGTAGCCAAGAAAGGTAGTAGTAAGTGGGCACCCCTGCTTTCTGTACCAAACCAGGCTGCATTGCAATGTGAGGTGGGAGCATGGCAAAGCTTTCAGCATTGCAACTGCCCTTGTCCCAGTGTTGCAAAGCAAGAGCAACTTCCCCATTTTCAAGTCCCCTCAGTAAGGCCTGGTTCACATCTGCGTTTTTTTACAGAACGTAAACCGGAACGTATACTGTACAAACGGAACATATGTGAAAGGATACAATGTTAACCTATTGGACCGTTCAAATGCGTCCATTGGTATGGATATGTTCCGTACGTTCCGTTTCCCGGTCCTAAAAAATGCAGCAGGCCCTAAATTTCCTGACCGTTCCGCCCAGCGGCATGGAAGCGAACAAAAAATGCTTTTGCAATGAAGAAGGAATGTTTCTTCACACTACGGGGGATGGGGAATGTGGGGACGCAAGCCTGAGCGGCGGGAGGGTGAGGGAGGATGCTGCAGCCGGGCAGGTGGATGAGCGAGGGTAACCGGGCCTTAAAGAGACTCCGTAACAAAAATTGCATCCTGTTTTTTATCATCCTACAAGTTCCAAAAGCTATTCTAATGTGTTCTGGCTTACTGCAGCACTTTCTACTATGACAGTCTCTGTAATAAATCAATGTATCTTTCCCTTGTCAGACTTGTCAGCCTGTGTCTGGAAGGCTGCCAAGTTCTTCAGTGTTTGTGGTTCTGCTATGCACACTCCCTCAGGGGGAAAGAAACACACAAATGATCTCTTGAGATTCAAAAGGATGCTGTATACAGCCTGCTTGTGTATGGATGTATTTTCTATGTGTGGACATACTGTACATCAACCTACTTCCTGTTTTGGTGGCCATTTTGTTTGTTTATAAACAAACTTTTTAAACTGTTTTAACCACTTTTAATGCGGCTGGGAGCGGCGAAATTGTGACAGAGGGTAATAGGAGATGTCCCCTAACGCACTGGTATGTTTACTTTTGTGCGATTTTAACAATACAGATTCTCTTTAACCTCCCTGGCGGTAAGCCCGTGCTGAGCACGGGCTATGCCGCGCAGGGGGATTTCTCAGGCCCTGCTGGGCCGATTTGTTCACTTTTTGTTTTGCAACACGCAGCTAGCACTTTGCTAGCTGCGTGTGCAGTCTGATCGCCGCCGCTCCGCACCGATTAGGTGCCTCCGCTCGCCGCGCCGGCCCCCCCCCCCCAGACCCCGTGCGCTGCCTGGCCAATCAGTGCCAGGCAGCGCTAAGGGGTAGGCCGGGACTCCCAATGACGTCACGACGTCGATGACGTCGGTGACGTCATGCCGCCCGTCGCCATGGCGACGGGGGAAGCCCTCCAGGAGATCCCGTTCTTTGAACGGGATCTCCTGATCTCCGATCGCCGGAGGCGATCGGAGGGGCTGGGGGGATGCCGCTGAGCTGCGGCTATCATGTAGCGAGACTTTGACTCGCTACATGAAAAGAAAAAAAAAAAAAATTAAAAAAAGAGTTTGCTGCCCCCTGGCGGATGTTTTGCAAACCGCCAGGAGGGTTAAGTACATTCCTAAAGGCCGGCGGTAGAGGCTTCCATCTTCAGCTGTAGCTCTGCCTCTCTGAAATCAATCTCCGCTAATCTCCACCTCCTCTCCACCCCTCTCAGTGAAAGAAGACTGAGAGGGGCGGGGAGAGGCAGTGATCAGCAGAGATTGACTGCGGAGGAGGCAAAGCTACAGCCTAAAGCTCTGCCTCTTTGAGGAAGTGATGTCCTGCGAGCCCAGGAGCTTTGCAGGACTTACTCCTCTGTAATTAATCTGTCATCTGCCGCTGGGATGCTGCCATTTCACTTAGGAATTAACTCTTAACAAGCTGGTATGAGAAAATCAGGGAAGAAAAACAGACTTCAGAGTTTTTTTTAAAGATGCATACCTTTCTGTAACTTGTGCTCTCCTATTTCATCGCCGTTCTACACCAAATAGTTTTTGTACGATTTCAATTTTAAAATCGTGGCTGCCATCTTGGCTATGTTATAACTTCTGGGTCACCCCTGTCTTCTCTGTTAGAGAAGTGCATCACTGAATGAAGCAGGAAGAGGAAGTGACACACATGGCCATTGCAAGACGCTCCTCCAGAAGGGTCATAGCACGACTTTGTTGGAAGTCGTCTGGCTTAAAGGCATACCCATGAAAGGTGCTCGGAGTCCCTTTAAGTTACTTGTGAATCTGCTCAATTAAATGGACAGAATTACCTAAAATGTTCACCTTGCAATCTTAATTTGATCAGACGTATTTGGCCATGTGCTGTAAATACATGATTACATGAGTCTGAGACCTGCACAAACCTGATCCTGAGTCAGGCCTGATCACTAATGATGTAGCCAGCAGCACATGGTTCTGCTTACACTTTTGACCTTTTTTATACTACGTTTGGCTGCTCTTTCCAGAAGATAAATTAAGATTCACTGCTCAGTTTTTATAACATCAAGCTACCGGTAATACTTTTTCAGTAAATGGCTGGCTGAATATGTTTGCGCAGAATGTAAATGATTGCTAACTTGCATTAGCTAAGCAAATTAACTGTGCTGTGGAGGTTTGTCTCATAGAGTCTGTGTTGCCCTGATTAATGGAGCATAAGCAGATGCATCGCTGCACCGCTTGAAAGTTTTAGGAGTGATGAGTTTTTATCTACGTATACTGCCATAACTTATTCTAGGCTTCATGGCTTAGTAACCCATAGAGCAACATTGCTAAGCTACAAGTAGGAGGGAACAAAACAAATATGCTTATTTTGCTACAATAATACATTTTAGAGGCGACACCATCTAAACTAAAGATAAGTTGATCAGATCTTCTCAAATTTTTATGAAAAGGATATCCAACCTCACAGCTCAGTTGTGAGAGCGGATATCATTTCCATGAAAAATTTGAGCAGGTCTGATCAACCTATTTTTAGTATACAGGTAGTCCTCGGTTAACGAACAAGATAGGGACTGTAGGTTCGTTCTTAACCTGAATCTGTTCTTAAGTCTAACATTAAACATAGAACCCATGCTGTTCCTATCGGCGGGTTGTTCGTAAGTCGGACGTTCGTAAGTCGAGGATTACCTGTAGATGGTTTCACCTCTTCATTCAAGCACTTAGGTGAACATGTGACAGGTTACATTTAAAGCAGACTCAAAGCATCCTAAGTTCAATTACACTGTAAAGTGCCGTGAAAGGTACTTGATCCTCACAGAAAGGCATATGCAATGTCAACAAATAGAATCATTGTGTGAATAGGGTGATGGGGGAAAGGATATTAGTGTAATCTCCAAATCAACAACAACTATACCGAAGGACTCCTGCTTTCCGGGCTCGGAGTTCACACTACGCACCGCAGTAACAACATGGGGCTGTTTCCAGCCATTCCGATGCCCTAAGCAGGAATCCACTTTCCTCCCCTAGAAAAAAGAACAAGGTATTCTTAAAATCAAATATAAACACTCAGTTGAAAATGAGCAAACCTACATATGAAGCAAAGGCCCTTTAATTAGTCACTCACTAAACCACTGCTGCACTTGTAACCTGAATCTGAACATGTTGCCTGAACATAATTTCCTGTCTGATGGAACCCTATGGGCCTGTTCATATGCATGGTTTCCAGTGGTTCTGCACCAAAAGGTTGTCATCAATTTGGTGCTGCTGATGAACCACTGCAATAGATATACAATGGAATGCCAAGAGAATGCTTAAAGAGAACCTGTACTGAGTACAAATATTTAAAATAAACACATGAGGTAACTTCAAATGAACATTACATAGTTACCTTGCCATCAGTTCCTCTCAGAAGCTCACCATTTTCTTCTGACAATAATCCCTTCCAGTTCTGACAATATTTTGTCAGATCTGAAATATATCAGTTGCTGTCAGTAAAATATCAGTTGCTGTCAGTTATAGCTGAGAGGAAAACTGATGTACCAGGTAATGTCCATGTTTCCCTATGGCTCAAGTGGGCGATGTTACAGTTTAACTGTGTGCTGACCAGAAAGCTGTTATGGGTAATTGCCATTTTCAAAATGGAGGACTGAAAATTCCCTTGATCACAGTGAACAAACCGGACGCGGGACAGGAGAAAGACACTGAGGAGTAGACTACATGGAAGGTAAGTATGACTTATGTATGCTTATTTTGACTTTTAATTTTCAGTTCAGGTTTTCTTTAAGAACACAGTTGTGAATAACTGTAATGCAACTGATATTTTACAGTGAAGATGCGATACGATACTAGTGATGTGCCCACTGCTCCTTACTAAATAGTGTGGCACTCATGGCTGCCTAAGCCTGATGAGGCATAGTTTCAATTCCGGCAGAGCACGGGACTCAATAGCGCATCCCTGGCGGCACAGAATTCAGCTGTTTGAAGACAGCTGAACTCCGTAACTCGGTCAGAAAACATTTTCATTGGCTCCTGACCTCTTGGTCACTGTGAGCCAATCACAGTGATCAGGAAGTACAAAAAAAAGAGCTCTGGTCCTTAAAGGGAAAATGAGTTAAACCTGTAACCAGATAGTTTGCATGCTTAACATTTTTTTAATAAATGGGTCCGGAAGTCTCAGATACTGCCAAAGAAGTAGTGCTGGGACATGGTCCACCTACACCAAAGAGACATACGCATACAAGTACATTAAAATAACAAATGCATTAATTCAGATCAGAATTGACCTCACAGGAGCCTATAGGCACAGATGTCCTGGCACCTTAGACTTCCCCCTCCATGAACCTACAAACCCTCCCCCATCCGCACCACAAGTCTGCTGGCTGGCCCAACTGTCACTTCTCCCTTAGTTCCCTTTGCCTGTCATAGGTAGCTTCAGGTGCCCCTTAATATAAGGTAGTCAGAAATACCCTTAATATTAAGTAGCTAGAGGTGCCCCCAAGTGTTAGTTAGCTAGAGGAACCTCGGTATTAGCTACAGGTGCCCCTGACTGAAGGGAGATCTCGTCAGTGGAATGTTGAGAGCAGGGTGAGTAACCTCTCATTTACACTCTCATCAGGACTCTGCATAGGAGAGAAGGGAAGGAGGCACTTGGGGAGAGGAGTGAGCCGCCTTTCCATCATCAGGCGCCTGTAGGCAGTTGCTTACAGTGCCTTATGGTAAATTTAGCCCTGCATGAATTTATCAAACATACACTGACACTTACTCACAACCACATGGACGCACAACACCAAGACACATACTGCAAGTTGCACCTCACCTGCAAGGACACGGTCCCCTCTACACTCTGCTTAGACCTCTAGTCTCCTCATTCCCTCCTTAGGCTTATTCCAATTATGAACAACTATGTGTTCACAGTGTATACTGTACAAATAGGCTGTTGCCTTTGCAGTATACATTGCTTCATTCACACTGCACACCACTGTGCATCCGCTCAAATCCACTACTGGGAACAAGCGCCACCATACCGATTGAAGCCTGGACAAGGCATACCACTGATGCTCCCTATTGCATTGAAACAGACCAATAGGAATCTTCTCTTCCCATGGAGAATTTTCATTGATCCACTGAGGAAATAATCTTTACTGTGGGCTTCCATAAAACGTAGTGCTCCCTTTCCAATACCTACTGCTCCAAGATTTTAAACATTTAAGCTCAGCCTTTAACTACACCTCTTTATGCTGGGAATACATCATGAGATTTTTGGCAAATAGATGGATCGATAGATCATTTCCGACATGTCCAATCTGATTTTCGATCTTTTTTCTGATCGATTTCTCATAGAAGTGAATAGAACTCAATCAGAAAAATGATCGAAAAATCGATCGGACATTAAATCTGCTGAAAAATTTAATTGTGTATTCTTAGCATTAGACAAGCATACAAGCAGATGTAGTTCACCTTCAAACACATATACACATCTGCACCAGATGCCAAAAGACGTCTGGACTGTATGGGACCATCCTCTAGTGTTTTTACTCTCTGGTATACATAGCCATTGTTTGCACTGCATGTGATGCAATCTTCTTTTCAGATTGTCTGAGATTGGGAAATCACAATGATATGGGCACTTAAAGGGACACTTAAGTCAAACAAAAAAAATGAGTTTTACTCACCTAGGGCTTCCAATAGCCCCCTGCAGCTGTCCGGTGCCCTCGCCGTATTCCTCCGATCCTCCTGGCCCCGCCGGCAGCCACTTCCTGTTTCGGTGACAGGAGCTGACAGGCTGGGGACGCGAGTGATTCTTTGCGTTCCCAGACACATTAGCACCCTCTATGCTGCTATATGGTATATGATATATGCTATAGCAGCATAGATGGCGCTATTGTGGCCAGGAAAGCGAAGAATCACTTGCGTCCCCAGCCTGTCAGCTCCTGTCACCTAAACAGGAAGTGGCTGCCGGCGGGGCCAGGAGGATCGGAGGGAGACGGCGAGGGCACCGGACAGCTGCAGGGGGCTATTGGAAGCCCCAGGTGAGTAAAACTCATTTTTTTTTTTTACTTAAGTGTCCCTTTAAGGTTGTTCCCACTAGTGTTGATGTAGTTATTGCAAAATTACAAATTTGCAGTGTGCATCATTTGTGGTGTGAAACCATTTGCATCTAACTCAGTACAATAGAATGGGGATCTGCAAGCACTCCAAAAATGACATAGCAAGCAGAGGACACGCTTGCATTTTTTCTTTGCACTTTGCCCAATTCTATGAAGAGAACATGTACCT
The DNA here is from genome assembly GCF_040937935.1 of Hyperolius riggenbachi. Classification (NCBI taxonomy): domain Eukaryota; kingdom Metazoa; phylum Chordata; class Amphibia; order Anura; family Hyperoliidae; genus Hyperolius; species Hyperolius riggenbachi. The sequence continues at coordinate 175,941,494 of NC_090649.1, read as the reverse complement.
GAACACCTACATGTTATCATAGCACACATTAATAATGGGCCAGATGCACAAAGCAGCAGTAAAATTGCTGTGGGCGTTAAGCCCACCGCAATTCTACTGGTACTAATGGCAGGGGGCAGAATGTGTTACCCAGTTAGCACAAAGGGGATTACCAAGGTAACTCATGGTATGTCATGCGTGCACCAGGCGTTACCATAGCAATTCATGCATAACCCTGGAAACGCATTTTGCGCTAATAGGATAAAGCGATTAGTCCACCTGCTATTAGCACCAGTAAGATTTTACTGCTGCTTCATGCATAAGGCCTTATGTATGATGCATTTTTGCTGGATGTTCCAACTGTATGGTGCCTGAACTATGTACTATGATTTGTGTTGCCCACTGTTGACTATATTGTGCTTTGTACAGCACCACAGAAGATGCTGCTGCTATAAATAAAAGTAATAAATTGCTCATAACTATAAATCCATCTGCTAAATTTCTATGATTCTAATTGTTTTGATGGAAGATGCCTTTTTTTCTTCTTTTTTATAGATTGTGGGGCTAGAGTTTATTTTGGGAAGTAAAACACTGTGGCCTGTCCTCTTGGGTCTTTCCGGTGTCCCTGCTGTCGTTCAGACAGTGTTACTCTTCTTCTGCCCTGAAAGTCCCAGATATGTTTTCATAAAGCTTGGAAGGGAAGAACATTCTAAGCAAAGTAAGTGTAGACAAGCCTTTTTATTTTTTTTTACTTGTGACAACAGTATCATACTCTTATATTTATGTACTTTTCTACAATTTGCAGCCAATAATGTCAGGTAGGCTTTGATGGAAAGCTAACTATAAATGTGATCATTGAGTTGCGTGATCATGTGGCCTGCCTACATTCAGATACACTTTTACATACAAAGGTTATGAGTGAGGATCCCTGACAACTATCATGAGATTGTGCAACTCATGCAGTCTGTCATAAGAAGGTATTCACTGTTAATATTCTACACAACAGCATAGAAGTTGTGTCCCTTCTTTTTTTTGGGGGGGGGGGGGGGGGGGGGGTAACCTGTTTGGTCATGTATAATTTTTTTTAAAAGTTTTCTGCAGTGGTAAGTTGGTGATTTAAACAAACAGAACATTATATTTAAGTCTGTTTTATCACCTATTTATTCACCTTTATTCAATTAACTTTTTCTCCAAGGAGATAATTTTCATCTTCTGTTTAAAATAACTTTTTTGCCCTTTGCAATTAAAAAGTATCAAACAGTAGGCAAAAAAGTACTGTCAAAATTATTATAATCTATCATAGTAGTGGCTGGATAGTGTACTGGGTAAGGGCACCACCTTTGACATGGGAGACCAGGGTTCAAATCCTGGCTAGGGTCAGTACCTATTCAGTAAGGAGTTCAAGGCAAGACTCCCTAACACTGCTAGGCGGACTCTTGAGCGCGGCCTTAGTGGCTGCAGCTCTTGAGCGCTTTGAGTCCAATAGGAGAAAAGCGCTATACAAATGTTTGGATTATTATTATTTTCTACCTTGTCGATGGCTTAAAAGGCACCTTATTGGTAAGATCTGAAGATATCACCAAGGAGAGAACATAGGAGAAAAAAAGTGAATTGAATAAGAGTGTAAGGCTTTAATTAAATTTTGCAGGTCGCACTGAATCCACCTGGACTCTGCAGATCTTGTGAGGCCCACTATTCCCGCCGCATACATTCTGATAAACCTGACCGTATGTGCTGGGCTGACAGTGGTTGGAAAACTGGAAATAAAGTGATAGCTAAGACACATTTGTCAGCCATATGTATCTTTTCAGTAGTGGCTGGATAGTGTACTGGTTAAGGGCAACACCTCTGACATAGGAGACCTAGGTTAAAATCTGGTATATTTAGTAAGCCAGGACCTCTTCTGTAAGAAGTCCTTGGGCAAGACTCCTTAACACTGCAGGTTTGCCAGCTGAGTGCACCCTTAGGGCTGGTTCACACGGACGTCCGCACTGCGTTTACTGCCGGTGTTCGGGACTCAAAGTTAAACACGTTTGTACTGGGCTTGTACAGGGCTTTTACCAGCATTCCAATCCCGACTTTCCCCAGAGTTTGAGGTGACCCGGGATGCTACATGTAGCATCCAAGGTCGGTTAACCACCGCAGCTAGTGTCCCCTTGTGGGGATGAAAACACAGACCGCAATGGAAAGCTGCCAAAAGCCCACTGACAGCCCGGAAGCGCTGCCGCTGAGACGCCGCCGGAAGCCAGGCAGACGTCCGTCTGAACCAGCCCTAAGAGGCTGCAACTCTCAAGTGCTTTGAGTCTGACAGGAGAAAAATGCTCTGGGTTCTGCTAATGCACTTCTTGCTCCAGTGGAGCAATGCCAGTTGAAATGAAATAGCAGAACAAAAGAAGGTACTGAGTTGGATACTCTGAGGAAAACCGTACATGGCACAGATGAGGTATCAGTAGAATACAGTGAGAAGGGCTACATAAAACTGAAGTAAAGTACAGTTTCCATACATCAAATTTTGAAAGGATTTCATAAATAAAAAAAATAGCTTTTGGAGATACCTTTTACTGGCTAATTTTCAAAAGAAACTTTAGAGAACACAGAGGTCTGTGGATCCTGCATGAACATACCGCTGTACTTACCTTAAGTGGCTTTGCAACAGGTCAGGTGTCCTTTAATGATTGTAGCAATTATGTGAGCAAATCTGACTCAATGTAATGCTTACTGTGTTCACCTAACAACAAAAGCACCCAGTCTTCTTGTTTACAAAATGTATTTCCCCAGTTACACTGAGGCTATTGACCCCATGATAAGTCACTGGGAAAGTATGGATTAACCTCCAAGGCGAAAATCCTGAGTGTGGCTCGGGGATAATTAAAAGTACCAAAAGGGGTATCCTCGAGCCACAGTTGAAGGGCCATGTGCAGAGTGCGCAGCGAAGGGGTGAACAACTCACCTCTCCAGAATCCAACCACAGGTGGCCTGTCTCAATCCACTCCTCCTAGGCCCCCCGTCTCTTTATGGTGTAAGTACTGTCTGTCACATGATGACAGATGTCTGGTTTTATTTCTCAGAGGCCTATAGGCATAAAAAACACAAAGTGCTGTAAACCCTGCCAATCAGTACACAGAACGCCAAAGCCACACCCCTGCTATGCAGCTGCAAATTTAACTGTTTTTTTAAAGAAAAAGTTGAATGTATACAAACCTAGGATGGGTGGAATCACTGGTTAAGAGCAGACATTGAATCCTACGTGACACAGATGTGGAAGGGACAGCTGCCACGATGGCAGTGATAGCCACATATGGCTCATGTATGGAGCCTGGGGTATAGGTGTAGAAACAGGTCACTTTGCAGGTGGGACCCGGCCACGTAGTGCCTTATATCGGTGCACCTATAGCTGCAACGCTATAGTCCACGCCCGTGCAACTGTAATTCAGGTGCCGGAGATAGTCAGACCCTGAATTACATGTGTCCCCCTCCCCCAGTTGCTACAACTTGGAGGAGGAGTAGTATTTTGCACAACTGGGAATTTCAGCGGCAGCTGTGAGAGTTGTCATTTGGCTCTCCCTGCACCCAACTGACCGGCGGCATACTGATACGTAGGCACAGGTGTCTGTCCTACAGGTGTCTGTCCTGCATGTGTCTGTCCCACTGGTGTCTGTCCAATTTTTGGATCTGCAATTACATTTTCTGGTAAACCAAATGTGTCATAATAGTTTATTTTCAATGCGTCATAGAAAACTGCCTTTGCTAATCTTTTTCAGTATGTATATGTACGCTAAAGAGACCTATTTATAAAGCATGGCGATCTGAAATTTTTACTGACACTTTTTTTGTTGTCCACATTTCAATTCCTGATCGCCCCATTATAAAGTCATATTTCGAAAAGTGGGAGCAGATTTTGCTCTCTAGCAAGCAAGATTTCTAAACCATTTCTGAACCATCAAATGTACTTAAAGAGAAACTCCAACCAAGAATTGAACTTTTTCCCAATCAGTAGCTGATACCCCATTTTACATGAGAAAGACAATAATTTTCACAAACAGACCATCAGGGGGCGCTGTGTGACTGATTTTGTGCTGAAACCCCTCCCACAAGAGGCTCTAAATACCGCGGTACTGCTGGCAAACTGCCACAATGTAACAATGTTCAGAGACAGGAAATAGCTGTTATTAGCTGTCTGTAACAGACAGAGCAGCTAGAAACAGCTAAATAACCTGCCCACAGTAACAATGTCACCATGTAATAAATGTCAGAATGTGAATCTGGGAGAGGAAAGATTTTACAATGAGCAAACACTGACTAAATCATTTATACATAATTATGGTAAAAAATGAAGCACTTTTTTTACTACATTATTTTCACTGGAGTTCCTCTTTAAAGGACCACTATCGCGAAAAAAGTGTAAAATTTAAAATAAATGTTAACACATGCAAATAAGTATGTTTCATGCACAGTAAAATGAGCGATAAATTACTTTTCTCCTATGTTGCTGTCACTTACAGTAAGTAGTAGAGATATGACATTACTGACAGGTTTTGGGCCAGCTCATTTCCTCATGGGGGATTTTCAGCATGGCATTTATACTTTATAAAGACACTCCCTGAAGGATTTATACAAATATGCTGGCCAGCCTACCTGCTTGCTGCGCAGTTTTTGGGCAATTGGATGGAGCAACTGCCATTCACTAAGTGCTTTTGAAAATAAAGAAAACACTGAGAATCTCCCATGAGGAGTTGAGCTGGTCTAAAACCTGTCGGTTCTGTCAGACTTCTATTACCTACTGTAAGTGACAACAACATAGGAGAAAAGTAATTTATGTCTCATTTTACTGTGGGAAAATGTACTTCTCATTTGTACACATTTACACATACTTTACATTTTACAATTGTTGCCATAGTGGTCCTTTAACCTATTTACCCTGATCAGAAGTCCCACTCATTTAAGCTAAGTTACTCTTTGCTACTTACAAGAGTTACAGATTGCCCAGCAAGCTCATGGTGAACCAGAACTCTCAGGAGTGTGTAAAGGGCTAAAAGAGATCATAAAGCCCTCTTACTAAGATTACTAAACATACCTCCAGAACCGCTGGAATGCAATGTTGTGTCAGCTTGTATGCATGTTTCGATTAGTGTGGCTCTGTAATATTAACAAGCTGACACATGATTCCATTCCAGCGGTTCTGGAGGTGTGTTTAGCTTTCAGGGACATCAAAGAGATCATTTGCATATTCAGCAGTGATGCACTGGGAGATACCATATGCTCATTCCAATCTGAATAATTGTAAATACCTTCTGTTTTAAGGAGGCAAACTTCTGTTTTTCATATCTATTTACAACTATTAAGCAGTCCAGGGACTTTTACTCAGGGACTTTTACTTTGGCAGCTTATTATTATTTTTTAAGTGACAATTTGTGCCAATAGTAGGAACAGGGTGCTTAAAACAGGCATCACTAATCTCCAATCACCCCTATAGTATCTGTCAACAGGAAAGTCCTTAAAAAATGTGGTAAGCCATCTGTTCACCTCATTATAAATATGGCACTTATAATACGGCTTAAAGAAAAGTTTAAAAACAATGACAAATGGATATAGTACTTACCTTGCTAGAGGAACCTCCAGAGGCTTCCCCATTCCGCCTCGCCATTCTAGCACCGGAACCCCTGAACAGGGGCAGCACTGCGCAGTAGCATGGTGCCGCCGGTCAGGCTCAACAGAAAAAGACGAACCCATTTGGCTCAGTGCTAGTGTGCAGTGTGGCCGAGCTCCGTCGTCAAGCCCTTGTCGATAGACTTGCGGGGGTTTCTGCGGAGGAGGAGCAGGACAGGGGAAGCCTCTCTCTGGATTATCCAGAGGCTTTCCGCTACCTAGGTAAGTTCCCATTTGGGGCACAACAAGTTTCCTTTATTAACAGGATTCTAGTGGTAGCTATAAAAAAAATTTAAGCTGATTGGCAACCAATATCCTGTTATGTTAGCCACGTTAAAGAGAACCCGAGGTGGATCTTCGGTGGGGGGGGGGCAAATGGTACACATAGCTATGTCCTCTGCATAATGACATGGCTCTGTATCCCCCAACCGATGCTCTCTAGCCCCCCCCCCCCCCCACCGCCGCGCTTTAGCCCCCTGAAATTAGCGACAAGTTTTGTCGCTAACTCGGAGGTAAACACAGGGGAGAGGAATTCCCTGTTTAAAATGCCCGCCAGGGGAATTCCTGCAGGGTTTCCTGAGCTGCCATTGGGCAGCTCTCTCTCCCTGGACACGCCCTCTGCCACTACCCCGCCTCCCTGCACGCTATGAGAGACACACAGTCTCTCAGTGCAGCTACGTGACCCACAGGTCACGAAAGTGAAAGTGGGCAATTGTGGCCCACGGGAGCGGTGGGGAGTGGTGGTTTTTGCGGCTACCTGATCCACTCAGCCCCGCGGATAAGGTAGCCTACTTTTTTTGCATTTTTTAAACCCACCTCGGGCTCTTATTAAATGTGCCAGACTTGACAAGAATGATTGACCAGAAAGAACAGAAAAGTTAAAATTTCTTTCTATTTTTAAAATAGAACTCAATGGGAGAATTTGAAAGCAAAAAGGTTGTCAGATTAGCAAAGTTATTTTCTCTGCTAGTGTCCAGTCCAGTTTAAGGGAAGTTCCACTTACAAAAAAAAAAAAAAATCCATTGCATGTGAAAATGTTATTGTCTCAGGCAAACAAACTTTACAGAAGATTTCCTAAGAGATTTCATTACAGAAATTTGGAGATGTTAGGTTAAAAATTTCCACAAAAAAAAAAAAAATGCCGAATAAACAGAGAACCACAGCATGACATGGGAGATAGTTCTTACAGGAAATCAAATAGATCAAATTTCCCATCAGGAACTGGACTTGTCCAAAACAGGTTCTCTTTAAATACATTTAGATACAATATATTAACCTGCTTAATTAAAGTGTACCTGTAGTGAAAAAAGTGATCCAAATGGGTACTTACTGTACTTGAGTAGAGGGAAGTCTCTAGATAATCCTCTGGAGGCTTTCCCCCACCCTCTCTTCTTCAACGTTCCAGAGCTGGGACCTCCTGAGGCCTGTTGATAAGGGGTTGGTTTTGGAGCTTGTCCACACTGGGCATGCGGCTTGTGCCTACACAGTAGCATGGAGCTGAACAGGCTTGGCTTTTTCCACCAAGCCCAAGCAGCGGCTTCGTGCTACTGCATAGGTGTGAGGCATCCTGTGCCTGAGCAGTGCGTCTGTGTTAGTTTGCATACGGGAACTTCTGAGAGTCCCAGCGTTGGAATGGTGGTTGGGGGTGCAGAGCTTGCAAACACACCAAACCAGGGGCCCCTAATGAGTCATACCAATGACGAAACCGGTAGGGTGGACAGGAAGAGATGGTACGAGTAATATCCAGGAAACATGCTTGTGGGAAGGAGTGGGTGTGATTATTAGTGGTGGGAGATGCTTCCAGGAGATGGTAATATGAACAGATTTATAATATGCTGATTTGAAAGAGTTTTTAATGTACGTGTATATGGTTGTGCATGCAGAGATTAACTACTTACTGCACCAGGTGCAGTAAAATCACGCCCTGGGAAACTTCACCTGAAGTCCCAAGGCCGCGAAAGTTAGTGAATGGGAGCCGTTACAGCCGGTTATCAGGGACATTAATGAGTGGAAACACAGTTCCCATTCATAAATCTAAGTCCCCGAATCAATGAACGCTGGAATCTATTAGATGCCTGCGTCATTGTATCTTCTGGCTATTATACTGCCACGCATTATTTCCGATTCACATCCTTACGTACGCAAATTGGAAATAAAGACTGAGGACATTTTGTGGCCAAATAGTAAAACTACCTCACACCACATTTTATTTAAAGCGGATTATAACCCTGCATTTCAACTTTGCTCTAAAACGTTATTTTTCAGTATATTATATGCAACCAGCATTTTTTTTTACTAGACCAGCATTGGAAGGGTTACACAGAGCTTTAAAGTTCCTGGAGATTTCTGCAGACGCATCCAAAGCTGACATAGATACATTTTGTTTACATAAATGTATCTAAGTGTTGAATGTGACTCATCTCTCTGACTGAGAAGGAGTTGGAGGACAGCCAAAGAGTGTGTAACATTTCTCAATAGATACATATAACTAAATAGAATGTAACAATCTGAACTTCTGCATATCTCTCCATGAAACTTTAAACCTCTGTGTTTAACCCTTCCAATGCTGGTCTAGTAAAAAAAAAAATGCTGGTTACATATAATATGCTGTAAATAATGTTTTAGAGCAAAGTTGAAATGCAGGGTTATATTCCGCTTTAATATAAAAATACCTACACTTACTCCTAAAATTAACTATTTCCCTCCCACACTCCCCCATACTACCCAAACAGTATACAGTATATATACTGTGTGTGTATATATATATATATATATATATATATATATATATATATATATATACACACACATTAAAAAAATACATAAATAGCTGACTTAGGGACTGAACTTTTTTAATATTCATGTCAAGGTGGTATATAATTGTTAATATTTAACCATTTCCGGACCGAGGTGATAGAAATCTACGCCCTGTTTTGATGGGCTCCTAGTTGGCAGGGCGTAGATCTCTATCACCGGCGCCGCCGCGATCGTGCGCACCGAACCGGCCGCACTTAGCTGTCTTATGACAGCTAAGGCTTCCGGGTATCGGCAGGAGCCGTCACTGATTGGCTCCCTGCCGTGTGATCGCTGTGAGCCAATCACAGAGATCACCCTCCGACAGGCAACATAGTTGCCGTTCCGCCTCCCTCTTCCTGTCACTGTGTGGATCTTGTGTGACAGGGAGAGACGCACAGCCTGCAGCCGTGACAGGATGTGCGATTTTAGTGTAAAAAAACACTTTTTTATCCCGATCTCTCCCCCATGCATCTCTTGATCCCCTCCCAACCACCTATATATAGATAGATATATATCTATCTATATCTATCTATATATATCTATAGATATATCTACATATATCTATATATATATATATATATATATATATATATATATATATATATATATATATATATATATAGATATATATGTCTATATATCTATATAGATATATATATCTATATCTATCTATCTATCTATATATATATAGATATATTTTACTGGATTGTGATTTTAACCACTTGCCGACTACCTAGGGGCGGCGGCAAAGTGGAGCCCGCAACGACCGCAATACGCCGATCGGCGGTGGCTCATTGCGGACTAGCCGGGGATCGCACGCTGGATGTGCCCACCCGCGACATCAACCCGCCGGCCAATTAGCAGCGCCGGCGGGTTGTTAACCCCCGATCTGCCGCATGTAAAGCGGATAATACGCTTTGTAATGTATACAAAGCGTATTATACAGGCTGCCTCCTGCCCTGGTGGTACCAGTGATCGAGGGACCACCAGGGCAGGTTGCAACCCTCCTAGTAAGCACCCAAGCACACTGATCCTGCCCCCTGATCGCCCACTGCACCCATCAGACCCCCCCTGCCCACCCCTCAGACACCTGTTTGCACCCAATCAACCCCCTTATCACCCATTAATCACTCCCTGTCACTATCTCAATGCTATTTTTTAGATTAGGTCCTAAACTGCCCCCTGGGGCCTCCTGAACACCCCCCCCCCACACCCTCAGATCCTCCCTAGACCCTCCCCCCTGTGTACTGTATACATCTATTCTCCCCTATAATCACCCACTGATCACCTGTCAATCACCCATCAATCACCCCCTGTCACTGCAACCCATCAGATCAGACGCTAACCTGCCCTTTGTGGGCACCTGATCACCCACCCACACCCTCAGATTGAGTGCAGACCCACCCTCAGATCACCTCTGAACGTGCATTGTTTACATCTGTTCTCCCCTCTAATCACCCACTGATCACCCATCAATCACCCCGTCACCACCTGTCACTGCTACCCATCAGATCAGACACTAATCTGCCCCTTGCGGGCACCCAATCACCCGCCCACACCCTCAGATAGCCCCCCAGACCCCCCTCTGATCAACTCGCCAGTGCATTGCTTGCATATATTCTCCTCTGTAATCACCTACTGATCACCTATCAATCACTCCGTCACCCCCTGTCACCACCTGTCACTGCTACCCATCATATCAGGCCCTAATATGCCCCCTGCGGGCTTCTGATCACCCGGCCAAACCCTCACCCGCCCCACCGCAGTGACAGAATTTTTTTTTCTGATCACTGCTGGTACGACTTAATTGCCATGTCCAGGTCACGATTTGAGAACATCCGGCGCTTCCTGCACTTCAGTGCCAATACAACCTGTCAACTAAGAGGCCACCCTGCTTATGACCGGTTCCACAAAATTCGGCCCCTCATAGACCACCTGTCACCAAAATTTGCAGATGCTTATACCCCTGAACAGTCATTTTGAGGCATTTGGTTTTACCTTGGGGTGTCTTCTTTCTAAAATGGGGTCACTTGTAGGGATCCTATACTGTCCTGGCATTTTAGGGGCCCTAAACCGTGAGGAGTAGTCTAGAAAATAAATGCCTCAAAATGACCTGTGAAATCCTAAAGGCACTCATAGGACTTTGGGCCCCTTAGCACAGTTAGAGTGCAAAAAAGTGTCACACATGTGGTATCGCCGTACTCAGGAGAAGTAGTATAATGTGTTTTGGGGTGTATTTTTACACATACCCATGCTGAGTGGGAGAAATATCTCTGTAAATGGACAATTGTGTGTAAAAAAAAAAAAAAAAAATCTCATTTACAGAGATATTTCTCCCACCCATCATGGGTATGTGTAAAAATACACCCAAAGCACATTATAGTACAGCGATACCACATGTGTGACACTTTTTTTTACAGCCTAGGTGCGCTAAGGGGCCCAAAGTCCTATGAGCACCTTTAGGCTTTACAGGGGTGCTTACAATTTAGCACCCCCCAAAATGCCAGGACAGTAAACACACCCCACAAATGACCCCATTTTGGAAACTAGACACTTCAAGGTATTCAGAGAGGGGCATGGTGAGTTCGTGGCAGATTTCATTTTTTTTGTCACCAGTTAGCAGAAATGGAAACTTTTTTTTATTTATTTTTTTTGTCACAAAGTGTCATTTTCCGCTAACTTGTGACAAAAAATAAAATCTTCTATGAACTCACCATGCCTCTTAGTGAATACTTTGGGGTGTCTTCTTTCCAAAATGGAGTCATTTGGGGGGTATTTATACTATCCTGGAATTCTAGCACCTCATGAAACCTGACAGGTGCTCAGAAATGAGAGAGATGCTTCAAAATGGAAAAATTCACTTTTTGCACCATAGTTTGTAAACGCTATAACTTTTACCCAAACCAATAAATATAAACTGAATGTTTTTTTTTTTATCAAAGACATGTAGCACAATAAATGTGGACAAATATGTATACAGAAATTTTACTTTATTTGACAAATTTTATCACAGGAAGTTAAAAAAATCATTTTTTTTGACAAAATTCATGTCTTTTTTGATGAATATAATACAAAATAAAAATCGCAGCAGCAATCAAATAGCACCAAAAGAAAGCTGTATTAGTGACAAGAAAAGGAGGTAAAATTCAATTAGATGGTAGCTTGTATGACTGAGCAATAAACCATTAAAGCTGCAGTGGTCTGAATGGAAAAAAGGCTCTTGTCCTTAAGGGGTGAAAAGACTGAGGTCCTTAAGTGGTTAATTTGTGGGCTTATAATTAGTGATCGGCGCAAAACTGAAAAAAAATGCACCTTTATTTCCAAATAAAATATTGGTGCCATACCTTGTACTAGGGAAAAAGTTTAAACGTTGCAATAACTGGCACAAATGGGCAAATAAAATGTGTGGGTTTTATCCACAGTAGAACATTTTATTTTAACACTATAATGGCCAAAAACTGTGAAATAATTAATTTTTCCATTTTTTTATTATTCCAATTAAAATGTGTTTAGAATAAAATAATTCTTAGCATCATGTACCTCCCAAAGAAAGCCTAATTGGTGGCGAAAAAATCATGTTGTTGTGATTAGTTGTGATTAAGTTATTGACGAAAGAATGGGAGGAGAGCTGACAGGTGAAAATTGCTCTGGTCCTAAAGGTGTAAAAACCCTGAGTGGTCAAGTGGTTAAACTTGTCATACTGATTTTACACATAATTGGATTCTGCTTGCTTGAGGTAACCGGCTGTACACTGGAAATAGATTGTTGATGTGCCTGATACAAGAATCTATCCGGTGAGCAGCAAAAAGAAGTGGGCTGGCCAATGCCTTGTTAGTGGTTTTTAGTTATGTCTAAAGTTCCAGTTTATTGCTCTGTCATGGCTGAATTACAAATGGAGTAATATTTGCTCTTCTAGCTGTTCAGTCAGATATTTTTTTTCAGTAAAATATTTAAAGAAAAATTTGTCAGATTATATTGTATACCTGAGGTCCATGTGGGTCAGAATCAGTAAATCGGACCCTTTTTGTACATGATTTGCGCAGGGCCGGATTTGTACTTCCAAGTGCCCTAGGCCGGCTGTCACCATCTGCCCTCCTCCACTCCCCCCCCCCCCAGAAAAAACTGTCCAACCCTCTGAGTGGCAACAAATGAACAAGGTCCTCACGATGTCTCCACAATCCAACGTTTATTCAGGACGTATCCAAATCAGATATAAAAGCACTTAGACTGACATGTTTCGAACCTGCACGGTTATTAATCATAGCCATTTATGACTTGCATCTACAAGGGTTTTATAGAGGATGGTGGGAAAAACCAGAGGAGGGTTAACAGACAAACCACACCCTTTATGGGTGGTAACCTAAAAAATCTGCACCCTCCAAACTGACTGCCACACCAATCCTAACAGCACTGTATATATATATTTAAAACATAATAAAACCCAAAAGTAAATAACCTAAATAAAAACCAAAGACAGAACAAACAAACGCACTGAAAGATGAAAGCATGTCACCAAATTTTACAATATTTCACACAGCAAGTTTATGCATGCACAAACACATGACTCAAATCGAGCCTAGAAACCAAACAGGTAACAAAGTGTAATATGGGGGCAAAAAGGAGTTAGAATAGGGTTAACCAGTCACTAAAGCTAAATCCCACCTAGCGTTCAAACCCATGGGGGCCCTGGTCCCCAATCGAAAGATCCACAAAGCCTCTCTCTTCCGAATCATGGCTAAAAGATCTCCCCCTCTTTTGGGTAAAAAGACCCTCTCAATACCCTGAAAACAAAAACTGGAGATGTTGCCCCCATGCTCCACACGAAAATGTTTTGCCACATTCGAAATACTATTTGTAAGCCACCCGGCCCCCAAATAATGTTCAGCAATACGGGCCTTTAGGGGCCTAGTGGTACATCCTACATATTGAACTGAACAAATGTTACAGGTAATTAAATAAATAACATTTTTTGTGTTGCAATTAATGAAATGTTTGATGGGGGAAACATGTCCATTACAGAGGGAAACAATAGTCTGGGTTTTCAAATGCATGGAACAATAGTGGCAAGAAGCCACTCCACATCTAAATGACCCCTTAAAAGTTAGCCATGTCGAAGATCCAGAAGGAGATTTAAATAAACTAGGCGATAAAAGGCAAAAGTTGGTGCCCTCCTACTCGCAAAACTGACTCCCCCCCCCCCCCCCCCCCCGAAGAAAAGGCTGTAGATCCCCATCACCCTCTAGGATGGGTAAATATTTCCTCACAATGCCAGTCACCTGATGGAATTCTACACTGTAGGTGGTAACAAAGACCGGTTTCTCCCTGGACTTGTTTCTGGATCCACCCAGTTTAATTAGTTGTTCCCTAGGGATGGCATTAGCTTTGGCTTTTGCCTTATCTATAATCCATTTTGGATACCCCCTAGTCAACAACCGTTTTTCCACTGTGTCGAATTCCAAGTTCACACTAGATGTGTCCGAGCAGTTCCTGCGGGCCCTGATAAACTCGCCAACAGGAATCGCTCGGACAGTGTGAGCGGGATGACAGCTACTGGCCCATAAGATGGAGTTTCCGGCACAAGATTTCCTAAAAGTTTTTGTATGGATGATCCCTTTGACCCCATCGCCCCTTAAGGTGAGGTCCAGATAGTCAATACTGTTCTGCTGCCACACATGAGTAAACTGGAGATTACATTTGTTTTCATTCAAATGGGCCATGAAAGCATCCACCTCACTTCCATCAGCCTTCCAAATTATCAAAATATCGTCTATAAACCTCCCATACCACGCAACCCCTGTCATCGGGCGCCCCCCATCCCCAAAGATGTGGCACTCCTCCCACCATCCCATATAAAGATTTGCCAGGGATGGGGAGAATTTCGCTCCCATGGAGGCTCCACACCTCTGGAGATAGAAGGCGCAGTCGAACATAAAGTAATTGCGGGCCAGGAGATATTCAACAGCACTACAGAGCAATACCCGGAGATCCGAAGAATAATCCGAATATTTCTCTAGGTGATATTGTAGTGCTTTTAGGGCCAGATGATGAGGTATACAGGAATATAAAGATTTGACATCGATCGTCAACCAACTATAATTGCATTCCCAAGTCCAATTCTCAAAACTAGCCAACAGATGCTTTGAATTCCTAAGATATCCCGGCAGCCTCTTAAACAAGGGTTGTAATAACGAATCCACCCAGTCACTTAGGCGCTCACCCAGAGAGCCAATCCCAGCAACAATGGGCCTGCCCTCCGGGTGAGCGCCCGGTTTATGGATCTTAGGAAGGTGGTGGAACACCGGAACAATGGGGGATTGTACACCCAAGTATTCCACCAACCTCCGGTCCAAAACCCCCAGACTCTCACCAATCCTAAGTAGACCAAACAGCTGTTTCTGAAACTCAGCCGTAGGATCCCCAGGGAGCCGGGTATAAGTGACTGGATCCTCATTCTGTCTTAAAGCCTCTGCCCAATAATCCGACCTATTAAGGATGACCACTGCACCCCCCTTGTCCGCACTGTCTCCTTTCTGTGAGTGGAGCTGTATTTCCTCTGGTCTACCTCTAAGTGGCAATCGCTGCTTTGAATGGGGTCCCCTCCATTTTGCTGCTCTGCCCCTCATTCGGCAAAGAAGCAGTGTATGCTCTGTCCACTCCCTGTAATTTTTCACTCCTGCCTGAATGCACAACACCCGAATTACAATCATGTATAAGCAGCACTTTTGTACTCATGCCCAAAACATTCCCGGCCTCGGCTGCTGTGCTCATCTGGGCAGGAGTGCGAAATTGCAAGGAGCGTGAGTAGACAGAGCATGTGCTGCTTCGTTGTCCTCTGTGTGACTGGCTTCACTCAGAACCACAAACAGGTGACAGGGCAGCGCTATTGAAAGAAGCTCATCCAAAACATCAGCGGCTCGATTGATAAAACACATCGCTCCATGTAGACCCAGCTTAAAACTACACATGCTGACATAGATGTGCGTTAAACAGTGACAATATAGTACTTAGGGCAAGGCAAGGAAGGGCAGATCTTAAAATGAGTCAGTAGGAAGTTTTTAAGTTTTTAAACAGAATGATAACATTTATTAGCTAACTGTAAATAAAAACAGTGAGCCTTTGGCTTCTTCAGACTTTGTATGTGTTTGTAGACATTATACTAACAAGATGTTAGAGCACACAACTATATATACATTCAGCAACAGAAGGAAATGCATAGTTTGTTTTGCAAATATAAATAAATGTAATACAATTGCCATCCTGTTTCACTGATAGCTAGCTAGCAAAGTACAATGCTCTTCTAAAATGAGTCAGGAAAGAGTTAAACTGTAGCACAGAGAATGCTGTGGTCATTCCCTAGGAAAAAACAAACAAACCATAAATTTAACAGGTCTCAGGTCTTTAAGAGCTGTCCAGACCAGTAATAAATGTGACAGTGTAGAGGGAGAAGATTCCTGTTTGTGATTCTGAATGTGTGCATGAAAAAAAACGTACGGAACTCAAGAGTTTTGCTACCAAACCCAGATTGGCACTTCTCACAGCAGCTTGTTTGTCCCCAACATCATACAGAGGACATAATCATCAGGTGACAACACATATTGACTGTCCTCAAACACACTCTACACAAGTGAGAGAGATGCAGGGATCTCTGGAATTCAGGCAGACCAGAACAAAGCAGGAGAGATGATTTACTTTGACATGTGACCTCTTATCTCTCAAAGTCCTGAGCCCTGCTGATTTTTATTGCCCCAGGCCATGGCCTTTGTGGCCTTCCCAGAAATCCGGCCCTGGGTTTGTGTTGCTTAAGGCATTACATTACTACAACCACACAAGCAATGACACATCGTTTACCTGTCTATTGGTTTATTTTTTGTCTTCTATGCATAGTTCTAAAGAAACTTAGAGGAAATTATTATGACCCCTCCAAAGACATTGAGGAGATGAGGAGGGAAAAAGAAGAAGCTGCTAGTGAAAAAAAAGTTTCTATCCTACAGTTGTTCAGATCTCCAAATTACAGGCAGCCGCTGCTGGTTTCACTGGTTCTTCACATGTCGCAGCAGTTCTCTGGAATTAATGGGGTAAGTGCTACACTTGTCTGGCCTGTTTAGGTGATCCTTTCTAGAGATGGTAATTAAATAAGATGTTAATAATTCCCGCAAATGTAATGCAAACTGCAGCATGAAAATGAGGCAATCAAAATCAAGAGAGTGCATTTCATTGGCCGAGTTGCATGCTGCATACATTTACATTAAAAACAATTTGGCGGCCAATTGACCACCCGATACGGTAATTCAAATCGGATGCAAATCAGCGCCTCCAAAAGCACCCCCGATCGACGATGCGACCAATTTCAGTCTGAAATTGTCTGGATATGCTGCATGATGTTGCGCTGACATGCTCAACTGTATGCGCGGCAGTAATAGTGTGCAATAATCGTGTGCAATAATCAAACGACGAATGAGATGGAAACCCGCGTCTGCTGTCCCTCCCAGTGTACATGTACCCCCCCCCCCCCGGTGCCCCTGCATTATTACTTTTCCTTTCTACCACTGTGTCCATATTTCTCTTCCAGTTTCGGACCCTACGTGGCCCCACCTGGTTCACGGGTGTGGAGAGGCGGCAGATGCGGCATCCCAAGGCTAATGTCTATCGGTCTGCTGGTGTATGGGCAGGCAACAGATCTCTCTCCAATCAGATACTATCAGAGAGAAATCTTTCTCTTGGTTGATCTGCCCATGCATAGTCTGATGTATGAGCACCTTAACTCTAAACATCCAATGTGTACTGATAAGATTAACCCTAAACCCATCTTATATCTAAAATTGGCCATATATCGGTAGACTAATGCTGGGAATACACAATGTGTTTTTTCGGTTGATTTACCGTTCGATCAATTTTTTATTTGTTTTTGCCCTCGATTTCCTGCTCGATTATCTTATCCCTTTTTATTAATTTCCATTCACTTCTATGAGAAATTGAGCGGTAAAACGATCGAAAGTAAGATCGGACATGTCGGAAATTATCAAACCATCTATCTGCTTAAAAAACGCATAGTGTATTGCCAACATTAAAGGGGAACTTCAGCCTAAACAAACATACTGTCATTAAGTTACATCAGTTATGTTAATTAAAATAGATAGGTAATATAATCTCTTACCCACCCTGTTTTAAAAGAACAGGCAAATGTTTGTGATTTAATGGGGCATCCAACTTTTTCATGGGGGCAGCCATCTTTTTGGTTGAAAGGAGGTGACAGGGAGCATGAGACAGAGTTCCAGCTGTCCTGTGTCCTGATCATCCCTCCCAGCTGTGTGCACTAGGCTTCAAATCTGAGATTCAAATGTAAAAAAAAATTGCACCAAAACAGCAGAAGGAGCACAACATCAGAAATCCCATCCTGCTTTGCACAGCATCAAGGGAATAATGCCCGGGCAGTTTTCTATTGTGCAGCTAAAAATGAGGCTTGGGTAAGAAAAACTAAATTCTGATGCTGTGAAACTGTTAAAGAAACACCAAGCCTTTTCAGTTCTGCTGAGTAGATTTTTAGTCTGGAGGTTCACTTTAAGGTAGCCATACATCTAGCGATGGACAGATTCGATCAAGAGACAAATCTCTCGCTAATTTAATCTTATTGGAGAGAAATCTGACGGCTGCCCATACACAGCAGGCAGATTCCTGATTAATTTCATCCTGAAAGCAATCCGGAATCGACCTTGTGACGCCGCATCCGCTGGCACAACGCTGTCCCCTAATGTGTAATGTGTCTTCCACCCGTGTCCAGTACACTATACATTATCTGCCTGTGTCTGCCGCTGTCTCCGAGTGCACTCCTTGCTCCATACACAAGCCCCACGTGGTTGCCGGCGTACACATGGGCGCATGTGTGATGTCACACACGCGCCCCCGTTACTCCAGCATCCATGTGGGGCTCGTATATGGACAAAGGACAGTGCCCTGAAGCCAGCGGAGGAGAAGCGGTAATGTATAGTGCACTGGGCACGGGGGGGGGGGGGGGCACATTACACATTAGGGGACAGCATTGGAGGTTTCATCTCGTTTGTCGCTCGTCCCGACATCGCTCGCCAATGATGTTACCGTGCACCCGATCGAGCAAGTCGGCCCTACATCTTGCAGCATGTCAGACCGATTAATGCAACCAATTTAAGTCTGAAATTGGTCGCATAGTTGATTGGGCATGCACTTGGTGGCCACAATTTTCATTCGATTATAATAATCGTGTTGGATGGTCGATCAGCCACCAAGTCACCTGATGTATGGCCACCTTTAGTGTCTTTAGAGACCCTAGGTTCACAGAAAGGAAACGGTCATGACCATGGCCATGACATCACACTATGGGAGGGTTTTTACCACAATATCAGCCCCCTGATGATCTATTCGAGAAACTGATTGGGATAAAGTTCAATCCTGGGTTAAAGGGAACCTGAAGCAAGAAGTATATGAAAACTGACATACTCATTTCCTTTTAAACAATACCAGTTGCCCGGCAGCCCTACTGGTCTGTTTGGTTGCAGTAGTGTATGAATCACACCAGAAATAAGCATGTAGATGATCTTGTCAGATCTGACACCTGATCTGCATATGCTTGTTCAGGGTCTATGACTAAAGGTAGCCATATATGTAATGATGCATGGGCAGATTTGACCAAGAGACAAATCTCTCTCTTATCGAATGTGATAAGTGAGAGATCTGTCAGCTCCCCATACACCACAGGTGGATTCCCGATATATTTCAGCATGAACTCTCTCTCGGGAATCGGCCTTGAGCAACATCTTGCAGCATGCGCGATTGATAATGCAACCAATTTTCGTCCCAATATTGGTCGCATTGTCGGTCAGGCATGCACTTGGCGGCACCGATTTTCATCCAATTCGATGAATAAAAATCGAAAAATATTTTAATAATCGAATTGGATGGTCGATCGGCCACCAAGTCGCCTGATGTATGGCCACCTTAAAAGTATTAGAGACAGAAGATCAGCAGGAGAGCCAGGCAACTGGTATTGCTTAAAAATAAATAAATATGTCAGCCTCCATATCCCTCTCATTTCAGGTTCCCTTTAAAGTTCCTCTTTAAATGACACTGAACTGAAGTGAAAAAAAAAAACCAAAATCCTTATGCTATAATGCATTGCATATGTAGTATGGATACTTAATAGAACATTCATAGCAAAGAAAAGGGTCTCATATTTTTGTTTTCAGTTGTATAGCTTTTTTTTAATAACATTGCATCATTCTATAATAATTGCAATTACAAACAACACTCTGCATTTTAAACTATGAAACACAGCACCCTTTGAACTCCCCTTTGATGTATAATTGCTTCAGAAAATAGAACTTTCTCCGACCCAAGTTGGGTCAGAGAGCTCAGAGAAGCTCTTTTGCATAGATAACTGTTTTTTTTTTAACTCTTCCTTTACTGGACACAAGATGAGACTCTTTCCTTTGTTACTAATGTTCTATTTCTCAGCTGTACTACACATAAAATTCATTATCTCATAAGTTTATTTTCACTTCAGGTTTCCAGGTCTGTAGTCAGCATTTTTTTTTTTGCTTATATCTATTCATGTCTTTAGCATTTTCTGACATTTCGTGTTGAATTACATTTTCAAGTAGAAAAGATGTTACACTGGTAGAATCTGGTTGTTAGCCTGTTTTGTCAGTATGTTATCTAGTTGGCACTGCTTATCTGTGACATTAGACACGTGGCTTCCTTTTGTACAAAGGGAACAAAGGCAAAGGATAATACCGATCTCTTACGCAATAAACCTCATATGCAAATGAAGTCTGTATTAACTATTACACTTTTCATTTATTTTTCAGATTTTCTACTACTCTACAAACATATTTACTAATGCAGGCATTGGCCAACCAGTGTACGCAACCATAGGAGTTGGTGCGGTAAACACAGTGGCAACGATTGCTTCAGTAAGTTACCTCTGTTGTTAAAAATATACATAGACATAAAGTACCAATTTATGCTTAAATTCATGAAAACACTAAGGCATTGCTATATATGACATATCTGACATCCATCCAGTGTCTGAAAAAGTCATGGAGGATGCGACTTTATATTTTGTCACAACAGACGTATCAGAATGTGGCTGAATGGATCATATGCTTAACATAGGATCTGTTGACATATTCTTTTGTCGCCTTTTAAGGTGTCCATACATCAGACGATGTATGGGCAGATCGACCAAGAGACAGATCTCTTTCCGGTCAGATTTGATCAGAGAGAGATCTGTTGCCTGCCCATATACCACAGACCGTTTCCCGATCAATTTCATGCTGAAATCAATCTGGAATCAGCCTTGTGATGCTGATCCACTGCTTCGCTGGCCCAATGCTGTCCCCAATGGTCAATGTGCCCCCCGGTGCCCAGTACACTGTGCCCCCCCGGTGCCCAGTCCACCAGTCCACATACACCGCTTGTCTGCCGCTGTTTCCAGGCTAGGTCCTTTATCCATACACGCGTCCCACGTGGGGTTGCCGGAGTAACAGGGGCGCATGTGTGATGTCACATATGAGCCCACATGTACGCCAGCAACCATGTGAGGTGCATGTATGGATGAAGGACGGATCCCGGACCCATCGGTGGACGCGGACAGGTAATGTATAGAGCAGGGGTCAGGAACCTTTTTGGCTGAGAGAGCCATAAACGCCACATATTTTAAAACGTAATTTTGTGAGAGCCATACAATATGCTTTAAAATGGCACAGTGCGCATGTGCAGCTCACGCCCCTGTTGCCATGGTGAGGTGTATACAGTGGATCCTCCTGGCAGCGGAAGTGTCAGACACATCATCAGCTTCTCTTGGGTTTCAGCAACATCAGCCAGTTACCTGAGAGCCAGATAGGAGAAATGCAGACTAACAGCTTGTACAATTAGCTAGCTGACTTGGGGGTTAATTCACTTTGTAGGACGAGATCCCCGCACTTTGGCCCAATTGGCTGCCTGTCAAGTGAAAGACAGCCTATTGGGCCAATGAAAGTGCGAGGATCTCTTCCTACAAAGCCGCGCTGCACTGCTTGAGCAATGTAGCTTAGTGAATTAACCCCTACTGATTTGTATGTGAGCCAGATGTAGCCATCAAAAGAGCCACATATGGCTCCCGAGCCGTAGGTTCCCTACCCCTGGTATAGAGCAATGCTCTCGGCCGTCGCTCAGCTCAAGTTATCTGTCTGTCTGATTGCTGGCTGAGCGGTCGAGAAGGGTCGCAGGCTGCCGTACACATACTGGATTCTCAACAGAGTTTGGCGGCGACCTCGGCTGAGTTTCATCTATCGTGTGCAAAGAGTCTAGTACTTTTAGAAATAGGCTCTGAACAAGCATGTAGTTGCTCTGACTGAAGTCTGACTAGAAAAGCCACATGCTTATTTCAGGCACTACTGCAATCAACAGGACTGTCAGGCAACTGGTATGGTTTAAAAGGAAACAAATATGGCAGCCTCTATATCCCTTTCACTTCATGTTCCCTTTAACTAAGCATTCATCAATTCCAGCCAATAACATACATTAATACACAGCTTTTAATCCATTTTTCATTTTAATCCAAAAATAAAAAATACCCAGGCTGTA
This sequence comes from Hyperolius riggenbachi, assembly GCF_040937935.1. Taxonomy (NCBI): domain Eukaryota; kingdom Metazoa; phylum Chordata; class Amphibia; order Anura; family Hyperoliidae; genus Hyperolius; species Hyperolius riggenbachi. The sequence continues at coordinate 175,919,477 of NC_090649.1, read as the reverse complement.
TTCCTGTGATCAGCAAACATGGCTCTCACTGTGTCCTACTGACCTATGTGTAGAATAACATTATTAGATAAAGGACCATGGTAAGCACCTGGGTCAGTTCACAAGCGGTGTAAACACCCTGACAAGTTTACTGTGAAATGGAATATTTTCACATATACATTTTCATATATCACAACTCCAATTAACAAATCATGCATAGTAATTCTTCATAGTGTAGTTGTTAAACATGCATAGTATCCTAGAATAGTTACAACTAACTGGCTAACTAGTCTAGTAGTAACTAATGGTACTAATAGTATGAGGGATGTAGTAACTATCTTCATCCCCACGCCTTCTCTATACAGAACATAATGAAATACTCAGTTACATAACTAAGCTATTGTGTAGAAAGCCATCAGTTTTGTCGGTGAACTTTAAATAGATTATATTGTTATATTGAACTCTAGCTTCATCCAGCGCTGCCAAGAAGTGTATCTCATGTTAAAGTCCACATAGGAGTTCTGAATAAGTTAAAGAGTTACTGATTATTTTGCAAGCTTCTTTTTTTAATATAAACGCAAAGTAATAGCTGCTAATTGAAACATACTGTTGCACTGAAAGCTGCCCTGTGTGCTGATTAATCTTGGTCCGAGCATGGTGCTGAAATAAGTGCTGGGTACAATGCTGACTATGAGTTCATCGGGTCTGGCAGAGCGCTGCTTTCTGCTTCATTCTATGTTGTAAGCATTTTCCTTTATCTCAGCATACAAGCATACAAGGTCAAAAGCTGACTCGCACAAAACTGGCCAAAAAAGGTAGCGATTCTGTTATTTATTACCCACAAAAAAAAAAAAGTCTGGATAATGGTTAAACAGAGCAAAAGAACAAATATATTGATGCAATATGGATCCCAGTATTGTGAGAACTCATTAAAAAACTGGTTCAGACAGTTAATTTTATGTATGCATTGGCCGAATTCAATGATCTGAGCTACAATTAGACAAATGCATTCTGAGGTAAGTGGTCTTTCCACCACACATTTTTAAATGTATATTACCCTAATACATATGTTAGTAAAATTGCAATGCACAACATTTTTAACACTGCACATCTGTAGTGTTTGCATTTAATATATTGAAAACACCTGCCTGACAGCATCCAGTAGCTGGAGTAGGAGTCTCATAAGAGTAGGAGGTCCTTCCCCAGCACAAAGCAGATCATCTGACCAAGTCCACCTCCTTCCACTGCTGATAGATATTAACCGTTTGTGGCCAGCAATGCAGTTACAGTTGAGCAGTTCGTGTACAATGGAAACCAGAGAAGTGTGCACCTTTCCATCCCATAACATGCTTCAAACCATGTGGAGAGACGTAGTAGAGGAGGCGGGAGGCACTAAGCGGATGAATGACGGCTGCTTCGCGCCTTGACAGACGCTTGGTCGCATATACAGTCCAGGCCATTACCTGTTTGTGGCCAGCACTGCAGTTACAGTACTGCAGTTTCTCCCTGCTTAGAGTTTAATAAAGTATTTGGCCCTTCCAACATGCTCCCCAGTGTTTTTATAAAAACCATGTGTATCTCTTATCCCCCTGCTTTGCCTGCTATAAGAAACCATTTCTCACTACCCTCTTACATTTGGGGGTATGGGGAAAGTAAATACTTTATAACATACTGAGCTGGGAGTAACTAGACAAAAACTGATAATAAAGTTCTGCAGAGCTGTACTACTGCAGTGCGGGCCATAAAATGAGGAGATAGGCTGGGTAGCTTTGTGTTCAGTCTGAAAGCTAGACGGTGTTGCCTTCAAGCTCCGACCTCTTGTGAATAATGATGATTGGATAGGGAGAGGACTTTGCACAACTCATAGACTCCAATTCACTCTAACCAAGATCCATCTGACAATCGTGCTGGAAGCCAGTTTTGCAAAACTAGCAGCCCAGGTAATAACAAATTAACAGTGCAACAAAGTTTTAATAAGCCCTTCATGCATTTCCAAACCTTAAGATTGCTTCCTAGATGCCATGCATGGAACTACTGTAAAGCACAATTGCTGCAGTCAGATGCAATGCCTAAAATCTGGTGGTGGATTAGTAAAATCATGATAAACCAAGTGCATTTTTCACCTGGCACTCGTTTGTGGTCCTATGTACATAATTATGGTTTTGTATCAGTTTTGAATAGCGTGAACACTGGTTAAAAACTCAGTAAGGTTTGTTTTTCTGTCTGTGCTCTGTTGGGAAGATTTCACATTACTTCCTGTAACAGTTGGCAGAGCTGGATCTCAAAACTGTTACGGATGTCACAAAACCAGTAATTTTGAGCGTTGAGACAATCAATGAGATGCAAATAATTCTGGCTTACACATAAATGTAAAGGATACCCAAATGCGGGGTGAAAAAGTTGGCTTTTGCATACCTGAGGCTTCTTTCAGCCCTCTGTAGTCTTGGAGATTCCACAGTGTCCTCCCGGTTATCTCCGTTGGTCTGCTGTCAGCCAACTTTTTCACCCTGCCTCAAGCTACCTTTAATGCAAATTAAACGCAGCTTGCAATCATGCCAATCAAATGCACTTCCTGCCAATTCTGATTTACCCAATTCCAAACTGCACCAATGGAGACATTAGTATCAATAACAACTTTTAACTTTCAAATAACAAGTGTGATATCTTCCCTATTAGAGAGTTATTTTCTTCCACTTTATTTGTCGTCTCTTGGAAAGAAATATAGACAGCTATAAAAACCTGAGACAAGTTCTGACACTAATTCCATTCTAACCCTAACTCCACCCTAAATCCCCAAAAATATTTTGGATGCAGAACAAAGTTATCTCAGGATAATTCACCTAAATTCATCCAGAAACAGTATTCCATACAAGGCGAGATTAGAGACTTCCAAATGAGCTGTGAGGCAGTCTCTTCACTGCCCTATAAAAATAGGATGAATGGTATATATGTGTTTAGATCAAATATGTCTGCCCCAAGGTGCTGACCACTTTTTCTGGCCCTGGTATGTTCCCATCTATAATTCGCCCTTGTCAGAGTCTGGCTGGGGAGAAGCGCAGTCCTTAACATTGTTCCTCACCCCACATCACTCATGGGAGTTCACTAGACTTGACAATTCAACTGAAGCTAATTTTTTTTTAACACTGATAAAGGAGCTTAAATATAAGTTACTTACCAGCCTCTTTCCTGCATTCTAGCTATTTCTTGTGGAGAAAGCTGGAAGGAGATCACTATACCTCATTGGATTAGCTGGCATGTGCATATGTGCGATCATCATGACTATTGCTCTAGCTTTACTGGTAAGTTGAGTGTATATTACGTATTTCTTTAATTATTGTTTAAATATATATATATATATATATATATATATATAATATATATATATATATATATATATATATATATATATCCTAACCACCCCCACCCTTGTGGACCCTGAGCATGAAATGGAAGCCTAAGCACCATATAGCAGTGCCGACCCTAATTTTACCCCAGTTTTACAAAAGAAGCATCTTAAATGCAAAGGAATCAGTGATGCACACCTGCTCCCAGCTATTCCATGAGAATTGCCTCAATGGATAGTTCTCCTTAGCGGATTGAAGAAATAGATGAAGTTGAGGAATTTTTTTAGTATTGGTTCCCTTTTTTTTTTTTTTAGATCAGCAATTTTATGTATTTACAAATGATTTGTTTTCATTTCTTTCTAGGGGAGTCGAGATGGGATGGCCTACCTGTGCATGGTTGCAATCTTCCTCTTCGTGGTCTTTTTTGAAGTTGGCCCTGGACCCATTCCTTGGTTTATTGTTGCTGAACTGTTCAGCCAGGGTCCTCGGCCTGCAGCTATGGCAGTCTCTGGATTCTGCAACTGGACCTGCAATTTCATTATTGGAATGTGCTTCCAGTACATTGCAGTGAGTATAATTCTGAGCTTCAGAAAGCAACAGATTATTACTTTTTCTCAGCTGCACTTCTGTTATTTTACATGCACCTTGAGGGTTAGAGATCTGAAATAGTGCTTGGAGCAAAACAGTTTGATGACAGTATTACTGATACTAACACCAGCAGAGTATTGTGTGTTGTGCAATTAGCATAATATAGCATAGTATATGAGTAGCATTACATTAAAGTGAATCTCCGGACTAAAAATCTACTCAGTAGAACTGAAAAGGCTTGGTGTTTCTTTAACAGTTTCACAGCATCAGAACTATGTTTTTCTTACCAAAGCATCATTTTTAGCTGCATTTTTAGCTAAGCTCCACCCATCAAAGAAAACTCACAGGGTTTTTTTCCCTGATGCTGTGCAAAGCATGATGGGATTTCCTAAATTGTTATTCACATTGCCTAGCAACTGGTAGGGGTGATCAGCACACAGGACAGTTGGAACTGTGTCTAATGCTCCCTAACCATTAAAAAAAAGGAACACATACATGCATGAATTAGTGTTTTTCTCCAGGAAGCCCAAATTGTGCCAGTCACACCATTAAATAAATTGGCTGTGCTGGCATATAGGCAATATATCTACAGCCTGCAACTGGACCACAAAGGCTAAAACATATACATAACATATACATGATTATATACATAATTAAGGGTTGCTATGTTCATAAAGGGTTTGGTCAATTTAAATGCAAATAATGAGTTAGTGACATGTCTGCAATGCACCTTACTATACTAAGAATGTACCCCAAACTGTGTCATGCAGAATGTTCAAAGGTTTGCCAGTAGAAATTACAAGCAAAATTAATAAACTAGCACAGATCAGTGCATATTAGCATGAGGAAATGTGGGGGTCATTATACTCTTAATTGAGATTTACAGCTATAGCTGAGTTCTTGGTGTGCCCTGTATAATTTGGACACAGTGAATTATACATATTGGGAATAACTAGGTAATACCGTATAAAGTTCCAAAGGAAACAAACTGGCAAAGTATCTGTAAAAACAGGGAAATAATGTCTACAGGTTGCAAAAAATAGCATCTACAGATAGCAAAATAAAGTCTACAGGTTGTGATATAGAGCCATCTACAGATATATAATTTTGTTTATATATTGAAAACAGTTACAGAATGTCACATACATCTATTGAAAGTACAGAATACCAAGTAGGAAATCAGTAAATTATGAAAAATCCCATCCACAGTTGGCAATTTACTGAAAATCATCTACAGGTAGTGTGTGATGAATAGCGGAAAAGCCGCCGCGTGTTCTGACAGTAAGGCGGCTGATTCCGCATCTGACGCGGCGGTTTGTCCGCGTCAGCATGCGTCTAGGTTATCTGGAACTAATGATGCACATGGGAAGAATGGCGTGGGGGCCGCCGCATGTTCCGACGGTAAGGCGGCGGATTCCGTGTCCAGTGCGGCGGTTTCCCCGCAGCAACATGTGTCTGGGCTGTCTGGAACTAGTAGTGCACACAGATGGAGAGCTACGCGCGCTGCAAGACAAGCTCTTTATACCAATAGGAGGAAGATCAGCTGATCAGGGCGGTCAGCTGATTCCTGCTCAGTCAGTGATTGGTTGATGGGAGCTGGGCGGCGCTGTGGGGCGCTGTACTATATATATCTCCTGCTGTTCAGTTGCTGGTTGTCTGGCGTTGCGAATGCTTACGTGTTAGCACTCAGACCTTAGTCAGATCCTTCAGTGTGGTGGAACCAGGAGGACCTGGGAATCCACACTTAGCCAGTTACTATATATCATCTGTGTTATTCTCTAGCATAGTTCCAGGGTGTTGAGATCACGGCCCTCACACCCCAGACTAGGAATACTGTATATCATCTGTGTTATTCTCTAGCATAGTTCCAGGGTGTTGAGATCACGGCCCTCACACCTCAGACTAGGAATACTGTATATCATCTGTGTTATTCTCTAGCATAGTTCCAGGGTGTTGAGATCACGGCCCTCACACCCTAGACTAGGAATACTGTATATCATCTGTGTTATTCTCTAGCATAGTTCCAGGGTGTTGAGATCACGGACCTCACACCTCAGACTAGGCCTTGTTCTGATATCTGTTATGACCTGTAGCGTTCCTGACTATTCTTCTGATCTCTGATTTGGTACCTTGCATATCTGATTCTCTGTTGCCGACCCGGCCTGCCTGACCTTCTGGCTGTCACCCCCCGCAGGGTCCGCAGGGGTCGCCTGCTCTACAGAGGGGACACTGCTCCTTATCAGTCAGGGACACCCTCTCCAGGTGTCCTTGACTGCAGTAGAGTCTTCTCTACTTATTGGACCACCTGCTACCCCGGTGGTCCAAAGGTTACTGTTGCACCAAAACACTTACACTCTCAGGTGTCTAGAGGTTAGACATATTTGATTATTGGCGATTCTGCAGATCCCCAATAATCAGGTATATCTGTATTCTTGGGGATACTGCAGATCGCCAAGAATCAGATTCTCTCTCTGGTTGCTGACACCTATCGTTACATAGTGAATACCATTTACAGGAACATACCATCCACAATTAGTGATTAAGCGAATACCGTCTATAGGTAGCGAATAAAGTAGGGAGGTTAGTGTTAGGCATAGGTAGGGGGGAGGTTAGTGCTAGGCATAGGTAGGGGGGAGGTTAGTGCTAGGCATAGGTAGGGGGGAGTTTAGTGTAAAGCTCAACACACACCATACAATCTTGGTTGTACAGATTTACCAAATATATGTAGTATAAGGGCCAACAGATTGAAAGTACCTTGAATGATTGATTGGATACGCTCTTATACTACATGAAAGTGGTAAGATTGAACAACCAAGATTGTATGGTGTGTGTTAAGCCTTAGGCATTGGTGGGGGAAGTAAGTGTTAGGCAATAGGCATAGATGGGGGGAGGTTAGTGTTAGGCTGGCATAGATTCGAGGAGGTTGGTGTTAGGCATAGGTAGGGGGGAGGTTAGTGTTAGGCGTAGGTGGGGAGAGGTTAGTGTTAGGCATTGATGGGGGAGGTTAGTGTTAGGCATAGGTGGGGGGAGGTTAGTGTTAGGTGTAGATGCAGGGAAGGTTAGTTTGAGAATAGGATAAGATGAAATTAGTATATCAGTAACACTACCGATAGTCTACTACTGATAACAGGTAATAGTAGAGTATCGGTAACATTACTGATATTCTACTATCGGCAATATTTCACACCCAATCCTCCTTAAATGTTAATGCGGTAATTGTAAATGCACACAACCAGTAAAATATAGACAGCAAGAAGTTAGCGTAATTAATGATTATCTTCAGAGTACAAAAAGCTTTGCCAACTCTAATTTTGCTTTTTGTTTTTTCTACTCCTAGGAAGCCTGTGGACCTTACGTGTTTGTTATATTTGCAGTACTTTTGTTTGGTTTCACTGTTTTTACATACTTCAAAGTCCCAGAAACAAAAGGGAAATCCTTTGAGGAGATCACCGCTGAGTTCCGCAAAAAGAAGCTTGGCGGAAGGAAATCCACGGAGATGGAGTACCTGGGATCAAGTTCCGAAGCTTGAACTAACGAGATATAGACAAGCTGAATATTTTGTATGGACATGGATGCTTCTTACATTTCAGAAACTCTTATACATGAAGCAGGGTAAAACATCATTATTTTTTAAAGATACTTAGTTTTTTAAAGTTGAACCTCTGTTGCTGAACTATATGTGTAATGTGTGGGCATATATCTCCACAGCCTCATCAGGATTTATTAGCCCCAGTCAAGTGTGATATGACTTTGCAAGTCAGCAGTTTTTTTTATTTGTGACATGAACGCTTAGCGGACGTGACTGCACATTACAGATGTGTACAGGGTGCTGTATGCACACATTGGAAGCGACTGCTAAGCACTTACACCTACACGTCATATGCTGCAGTCTCTATGTCTTCGTCAGTATCAAGGAATGGAGATGTACAGGTGTGAAAACGTACAGGTGTGAAAGAACCTTTAATGAAACTGACAATTATTAATGGGAAACACACAGCAGAAATATTATACTGCATAATCATGAGGTTTTTTTTTATAATTCTGCTAAATAATTCACCATTTAATGCTTTATTGCGATGTATTTAAAGCAAAACTCCACATTATGGAAAATTGCTACAAACATAGATCAATTTTTTTTATTTTTTTGCAGTTTAGTGTTATTAGAAGTATCTTTCCATTTCAGTGTGCAGCCAGCTATGGCTTTGGAAAAGTGCCTGCAGATGAAATGACGCTACTTAGAAATCCTGTAATCTGTACTCTTTGTGGAGTGTGGACTGCCTAGAACCTCGTCATTTTGCTTCAGGGGTAGCTAGCGGCAGAAGAATAGGAGCTTGTTACTCATTTCCACATCTGGGGTAATCCAGGGACTGGCAGCACATGTGGACACGCCCACATCACCGTCTCTGACAGGATTCATGTTGAACAACTATGTGTATGTTTACTTGCTTACATGCAAGCAATGTAAAATAAGGTTTGCCATGAATCCTTGCAATGTTTCCCTTTAAAGCGGGCCTGCACTCAGAACTCTCTCTCTGCTCTGAAAGATAAGCAACGGTGTAATGACCTTTAAAGAAAAACATTTCTTTCTTACAGCCGATATAAATCCTGCAATGAATCTGCAGGGTGTCTACTTATCGCTTTCATGGAAGCAAATATAGATTAACGTCCTGTGTTTACAAATTAGCTGCTCTGCGACGCAGCTAGCTGACACAGCTGAGAGATCAAATTACAGTTGTGATTAGTGACAGATGAGGTAGAATTAGACAGGCTAAACTCCTAAATCCATACAGGGTGCATATCTCTATGCTTTCCTTTGTCCTGTGCAAGAATTCAGGTCAACTGAACTGGGGCTTTCACATCATTTGCGGTGCAGCGGGTTCATACAAAGTAACGCAAAGCATGCTGTGTGTTAATCGGGTAAAGTGTGCCTTTACAGTGACAATAAAGCATACTATCATTGTACTGTATGCTTCACTGTATAGTCACACTGCATGTCTAATGCATGGTGTGACGGCAGTGTTGCATTATGGTATTGTGATGCAACGTGCACAGTGTGAAAGTGGGTACTCTTATATCTCATTTGTTCATATAATCCTGCCTCATTATACTAAGAAATATAAGGGGTTTAAATACCTTTCCTTTCCTGTAGGAAACAATGCTTCACACTCCCCAAGGCTATTGAATGTGAGAATAGGAAGGGTGCCATATGTAGAGTGGGGTTCAGGGAAGGGTGCCATATGTAGAGTGGGGTTCAGGGAAGGGTGCCATATGTAGAGTGGGGTTCAGTGTAGGTAGTGTATGGAGACAGACTAGATATTTGTAATGCGTAAAGTAGTTACACACTGTAGAGGAGGGGCTGTTAAATATTTATTTGTAACAAAGCTGTAATATAAATGACATTTCTCTTATTTTGCAGTGGTTTGTAGTAGTTCAGTTTGTGTCATACACTCATATGACATGAAGAGGGTAGGGCTACAGAGCTGAGCCTGGAGGAAATGAGATTGCAGGGGATATGTATGTACATGTGTTTCTGATCCAATAGCTGCTTTTCTTTAAAGGACATCTGAGGTGAAAAAAACTGATGAGAAAAATAATAGCATCTATCCTTCTCCTAAAAATGACTTTTTTTTAGATATCACACAGTTTTATTTTATATTTAATTCTAGTTTTTAAAGAAGTTATCAGGGATATTTGAAGAAAATAAGTGCTACTTACCCGGGGCTTTGTTCAGCCCCAGCCCCAAGCTCCCAGCATGTCCCTTGCCGCAGCTCTGCCTGCAGCTGTTCGCCTCCTCTGCCTCCCTGGACGAAGCCCCGGATAAGTAGCACTTATTTTCTTCAAATATCCCTGATAACTCCTTTAACTTTTTACTGTTTCATTGTTTCTGCTCAATGACACCTTCATTGAAGTATGCCAGAGCTCAAATCTATGAATTATTGACCCTTTTTATCTCTTTCCAGCTCTCAGAAGCCACTTACTGACAGGAAAGTGTTTTATGGCTATAATTACTTATCAGAGAGGGTTTTGCTATAGTCTGACCCGGTCTCGACCCAGACAGAAATTGTCATACCTGTTGTTTAACTCTTTCAGGCAGAGAAAGAGAAAAAGGGAATACAGCCTAGTTATTTGTGTGCTAGGCACTGTACATACGCATATCTATCTCATCATGTCACATGTCACCTCAGTTGTCCTTTGCAGCGTTCCCCAACCCTGTCCTCAAGGCCCACCAACAGTGCAAGTTTTGCAGAAAACCACAAACATGCACAGGTGAGCTAATTCGTGTTTCAGCAGAGCTGATAACCTACCTCTGTGGATTTCCACAAAACATGCACTGTTGGTGGGCCTTGAGGACAGGGTTGGGGAACACTGCTTTAAAGTGAACATGAGGTGAGACAAATGGAGGCTTATACAGTATATTTATTTCCTTTTAAACTATGTACATTGCCTGACTTTCCAGCTGGTCCACTGCCTCTAATACTTTTATTAATAGACCCTGAACAAGCATGCAGACCAGGTGCTGTGATTGAAGTCTGACTGGATTAGCCACATGCTTGTTTCAAGTGTGTGATTTAGACACTACTGACCACCAAAAAGATCAGCAAAACTGCCAGGCAACTGGAATAGCTAAAAAAGAACTAAATATGGCAACCTCCATATGTTTCTCGACTCACATTCCTTTTAAGGTTGCTGCACCGATCTATAACAAGTGTGTGGCATATATCTATGGGCAAGCCATAAGGCACTAGAATGTTGCTGTTTTTAACAGAGTAATCAAATTACCATACAGATCGCTGTCACAAGATGTACCTCCAACACATACTGTCTATGGAGAGGCAGGATGTGGAGCTTATGCATTACTGAGCATGAGAGCTATGTGAAGTGTCCCCAGCAGTAGTGCTCGGATACCCTCGTTCACGGATTCGAGTAAATCTGACCACGGCAGTATCGAAATCCGGATACGCCGTGATCATGATCCGTATTTGATGTCCAAATCCGAATTCCACTCAGATTTTAACCATGATTACAAGCAGAATCCGTGATCACGGATTTGACTTTAACGTTTTTAGCAAATCCCCCATACATGCTACAATCACCATGCTACAATCGCCGCTCACCGCCACAGAGAACACAGCTTTAGCTATACTCTGTATAGCTAGAGCTAAAAGCATCTTTGAATTTTGGCTCCAAGTCTCCCCATTGGTCCATTAACAGACCAATGGGGATCCTCCTGACCACCTAGAAACCCCGGCAGGAAATGTATTGCTCTTTCTTTTGCCCTATATAAAATTACACTACTGTTAGGTTTGCTACATTAACTGGCATTTACTACATTTAAATGTATACTTTTTTCCTTTGAAACTTTAAAATCAATTTTCTCAAAAACTATAAGGTCTTTTTGAAAAAAAAATTCCACTTGTTTCCACAGTTTTTTTAAAGATATCTGGCAAATTTGGTGTTTATAGCATGTAAGGGGCTTTGCTCTTAACTGCTAGTCGGCGGGTTTTCAGGTAATAAACACGGCCGTGATCATGGCTAAATCCATGAGAATGAGCCAGATTTGGACCATGATCACGGGTTCATTCGGGAACTGAATCCATGAGGCGATCATGAATTCGGAATCCAACCTCGTGATCAGGAAAAACAGCTTGTGATCACGGGTTACCCGTGATCACGAGCTCGCGATGAGCAACACTAGTCCCCAGTGCATTCATAGGCACTTTCTACATTCCTTGAAATATGGATCCAGCCTACAAAATGGTCACTTCAACTGTATTTAGACAAAGAACACAATTTATGAACAAATCATTTTTAAATGAGATCTTTGGGCCTCACATGGCACATAATTCAGCTGATGTATGTTTTATCCCAGTTTTAATGGGAACTTTGCTAAAGTCTAACAAGCATGTCTGATTCTCATGAAAGCATTATAGCGTCTGCGGTCCCAGCTCACTGATCCCAGCTCACTGCTGCAGACTCGGCTGTCATATTAAAGCTGAGCTTTCTCCTATGGCTAAGAAGCCAGTTTCATTGGCTCCTTACCAGGTAATTACTGTGAGCCAATCACAGTGGTCCTGGACGGAAGAATAAAAAAAAGGCTCTGGTCCCTAAAGGGACCAGAACCCTACATCCCTAATGAGTTAAGAAAATGCAATGGTGCTATTACTTCAGTCACAGGAGATGCTATCCCACATCTATCAGTTAAAGGAAACCTACTGTGACACTAAGGTGCCCAATTTAACGTATCTGGAGCTTCTTCCAGCCCCCTGTAGTAATTCTGGTCCCTCTGGTCTGTCCACTCTGATCCATTCAGCAGCTGCCCCATATGAAAAGCTGCATTTACGGCCCTGTATTGCACTCCTCCACGATTGCACTCCCATAGCCAGAAGCGTCTTCACTTGCGTAGTTTGTAAAAATTGCAACTACGCATGCGCCAAACACTTCTGGCAAATGGAAAGTGCAGTCATGGAGGCCTGTGGCCAGACTGGCTCATTTGGCCAGCTTTCAGAGGGGCACAGCTGCTGAACGCATGAGAGAAGAAAGACAGCAAGGCACCAGAACAACTACAGGGGGCTTGAAGAAGCCCCAGGTAAGTTAAACTGGGCACCTGGTGTCACTTTAGGCAACCTTTAAGTACCTTTACATCCTCTGAAATTAACATAAGTTTGATATTATTTTTCTTACCCCATCTTTAGTACCTACATGTGCAGAAAAATATTTTACAAATACCTCTAGCATGGGAAAACATTTCCTGAGGGAACTCTCAGGAGAAAACTTGAATGAGGACCAAGGCAACACATCTAAATTGCCTCAATGTGCAAATAAACTGATGAGATAAACAATTGTATCTATAATACTATTCCTACTAAAATACATAGCCTAGTTCTCTGTACATACACACATTTACAGTATCTCATCATGTCACATATTACTTCAGGTACCCATTAACATTAACACACACATGACCCTTAATCAATCACATTTTCTCACAGGAGATGTGTTCACACCTCATCGCCAAAATATCTTTTCATCTCACAGCAAACAAAGTACTCAATGCAAGTTGTCCCAAATCTACTTACATGTTATATTATTTTTCTCTCCTATTAGTACGTTTTCACTTGCTGGATGCTGAAAATATATTGTTACCGATAAGATACCATCTCCTGGAGGAAAACTCGAGAATCTGGGCTGTAATCAGAGACAATAGTTAATGTGATTTGTTACAGTATTTATGGAAGTGAATGACCAAGAATCCGAGTGTGAAGGAGCACCACGTAAAAAAAAAAAGAAAAGTAGTGTGCAATGACCCCTTCCGCCATGTTTCAAGGGGCACACAGTAATCCAAAGCAAAGATGGGTCAGCAACACTAAAGTCATGTAATGAAAACTGTTTTATTGCATCACATGTAGGCAGCGGTGATAGAAAGCTGTTTTGGGCTGTATAGCCTCATGAGAAAGAGCTACCAGCGGCCTGTCACTGCTTTACATCTGATGCAGTAAAATAGCTTTCATTACATTACTTTAGTGGTGCCAACGCATCTTTGCTTTGGATGTGAATGCCTACTGCTAGGGTAGAGAAACCAACACCCTAACTGGATGGTCATTTCAAGTGTATCATAATATAACAAAGCCCAGTGTTTCTGAGCTGCCTTATCTAGTCCTGGATTATGTAAACTAGGTGTTTTGGAAGGTAAGTGTGCACGTTGGCATTTTTGCTGAATCACCCCAAACAGTGTCAAGGCTCAGTGCCAAGAATTCTACATATTGATTTGGAACACTATTATATAAAAAGCACTGGACCCTGATCAATAGCTACATAGCTCAATGTTTACAATGTTGCTCCAGTTATTCTGTTACATTCTTCCCTGGATACATAGTATGCCCATACAATATACACAACACAACTGACAACTCCTTAGCAGGCAATCACCTGAAAGGCTTCTAATGATCAAAGAGTTTTGTTGCTCTGTGGTTTAATGTCAACAGTTTCTCAACTAGTAGTGAGACAAACCACACATTGGTTATCCTCAGAGACACTGTTGAAGGAGGAAATATATGTGATTGATATGATCATGCGATCAATTTGCACGTCTCTGATTGGCTGTTTTTGATCTTGTTTGACTACTGCTTTCTTTGTATGCCAAAAGTAGGAGTGAGATACTGTATATGTATGTTTATGTATAGTAAGTGTTTATGCGACCCCATTGGTCCAGAAGACAGCTTTCACATTGTGGCAACATATCAATGGTTTGCTCTGAAAAAAGCACACTCAATGATCTACTACTATACCACAGTAAGGACCAAAATAAGTCTAATAACATACTTATTTGCTTCCCCCAGGATGAAAGTTGGGGTCAGCAATTCACAGAATAATTTAATTGGAACTGCAGCCATTAAAAACCTCCCAAACTCTCACTGGCTTTAGTTTATCTACCTGCTGTTGGCACAAATTAATGTCATCTGTGTTAAAATCTTAAAGGACAACTGAAGAGAGAGGTATATGGAGGCTGCCATGTTTATTTCCTTTTAAGCAATACCAGTTGCCTGGCAGCCCTGCTGATCCTCTGCCTCTAATACTATTAGCCATAGCCCCTGAACAAGCATGCAGCAGATCAGGTGTTTCCGACTTTAAAGTCAGATCTGACAAGACTAGCTGCATGCTTGTTTCTGGTGTTATTCAGATACTACTGCAGATAAATAGACCATCAGGGCTGCCAGGCAACTGGTATTGATTAAAAGGAAATAAATATGGCAGCCTCCGTATACCTCTTACTTCAGTTCCCCTTTAATTCCTGCCCTGGTCACAGTTAGCGTACTGAAAGCTGGCATCTTGCATAATAATTAGGTTATATCCACTTAAATATGTAAGGACCACACGGCTATTATCAGACTGCACAGCTTTCTCTCTTTCTAGCTTACTCTCTGAAATGCTCTCAAGCTTTTTCTCCTGCATTCAAAGATAAAGGAACAATCTGTCAGTTCTACAGCCGAGAGTGGATCAGCTCAGTGACTGAAAAATGCAGGAGAAAATTAAAATCTAAAACCATGAACTCTTTCAGGCACTTTTTTAAAAGAAAAAAACAAAAGTTATCTAATTAAAGTAATATGACTAATCTGTTGGAGCAGCGCTGCAGTTCCTTAGTAAATTAGGCCCATGGTAACTCTACTGCTTTTCATTGTGTATCATCCATAGTAGTGCAACGAGGATAATTCAGTTGACATGCAATCTGCACTCTAAAGCTTTATACTCATACACACCTTAGCTGTGATGGCTGTTATGAGTCACCTGTGCTGACAATCTAGCATGTGTACAGTGCCCCTCACCCCCCAACCTTCCCCAATATGTCTGTGAGATATGCTCTCACCCAAGCCCTGTCCAACTCTATTGTTCTCCCTTCTTATCCCTACTGCTCCGTCGTATGTCAGGTGTCATTCCTCCTACCCCCTCCATAGAAACAGAATACATTGCTATCCTAGGGGCTAGTGATGCATTTGTATAGTATTGGTCCCTGAACTGTTCCCTGAGGGACCTATCCCATTCTCTGATCCAGTCCTCATAAGAGTGGATGTAGTTTAACAGAAAAGCAAAGCTTTAATGCCAATATCATGCAAACTGTATGCAGGTTGTGATCAGGCCAGTTAAAATTGACAGGAAGTTCATTTGATTGGTCCAATTCCAAGCTGTATAAAAGCTGGATTATTAGCATCTCATTGATCATTTCTTATTTCTATAGAATATTTATATTTAATAACTCAATTCCTCAGTCTTTGTCAGAACAAGATCTCTGTGCTGATTAACCTGCTTCTGCCCACAGCGATGTGTATGTGTAATCAGTTGTCACTAATTCCTGTATGTTTTACAGCCAACACTGCAGTGAATGCCAGCAAATTCTGACTATTATTTCCACCAACAAGGTGCTCCTTGTCCTAATGCAACATATAACCCTCTCTTCTCTATGCTATCCAACCCGCTAACCCATCGCAATCAAAAAATGTTTTGATTCCTCTTGAAACATAACATCAGTACCCCCCCCCCCCCCAAACATGTCATGTTATTGCTCCTCAATACCCTAGTATCACACCCCTAGAAACTAACCTTAAACTCCCCAGAGCCAAAAAGCTAAAATATTAAAATAAAAAAAAATACTTATCTAATTAAGAATTCCAATTGTCAAGAGGAAAACTAACCAGTGCCGAAACCACCTGTCACCAAATACACAAGGCTGAGAATACACTGACTGATGTGTAGTCTCGGTGCCTGGAGTTTGTGTGATATGGAAGGTCCAGTGCTAATCACTTTGATGCCATATTTGTTTTGGTGCAGCTAACTTCAATAACTCTTCCAAGTGAATATAGCACCCAACACCAAACACTGACCAAGTACCGAAACTACGTTGACATTTTTCCTTAGCAACCAATCACATTCCAGCAAAGCAAGCATGCATAAGCTTTTATTCATGAGGCTCCATGTGTCTGGGCCTGCAGTAGCTTGTAAGTTGTATTCCTGGTACAGGCTTCTGTGCCATCCTGATCATTCTGGGATGCAGGGTTTACCTTTGTTAAGTTTAATAATGCTTGTGTACATTAAATGTTCTATCTGTGATATGGTAAAATATGGTGGAAAAACAAGTAGCATTGTTTAGTAAATATGTGTATTTTTATTTTTATGTTTTTTGTGTAAAGAGGGAAAAAGTTTATCTGTCTTATCAAAAGAGTTTTGTAACAACGTGCTAACATTGCATTTATGCATGTTTTACTGTAACATCAAAAATATCAGTATTAACTTTTTTTATTTTGTAATCTCTGAAATGAAATAAAATGAAATTATTGATATTTATTTTATGTAGATGTTTATTGTTTTGCAGACATAATGAACCTGTGTTGCTCACATATAAATGTATCTCTTATTCTCCAGTACACTAAAGTCGTGTGCAGCAAATGAGCCGCAGTTCAGGGCCGAGTTCTGTACACGCCGATCACTAGCCTGTAGACTACTGCTGCGTCCTATTGCTATGGGGGTGGGCAGGGTTCCAATGGCACTGTGCATGACGGATTGGGCGGGATGAGTTGGAGGACAATGCCCTAGGTCTGATACAATCTGCCAGTCTGATCACTTGTCGATGCATCAAGGGAAATCCAGTTTTGTATATGCAATCCCAACCTCCTTTAAAGGAAACCAGAGGGGAGAGGGATATGGAAGCTGCCATATGTATTTCAATGCACATTGCCTGGCTGTCCTGCTGATCCTCTGTCTCTAATATTTTTAGCCATAGACCCTGAACAAGCATGCAGCAGATCAGGTACTCTGACTCAGCTGACACAGGTTTTACTGGATTAGCCATGTGATTGTTAGAGAGTTTTGACTCAGATGCTATTTATGCTAGATGATCAACAGGACTGCCAGGCAACTGCCATTGTTTACAAGGAGATAAATATGGCAACCTCCATATCCCTCTCACACCAGGTTCTCTTTAAAGTGGCTATGTTGTACTGGCCAATCTGGCAACAGATTTCTTACCCCCAAACCAATAAGGGGGCAGTCAGAGCAGCATTCCTACTAAAACCACGTATGCCATGGCCTAAGGGGCAACTGAACATGAATGAAGAGGTTGCTGTATATGGACAAGAAGACTACAGATGGAAAGGGGGGGGGGGGGGGGGGGGCTACACATTTCTGCTCCCTGCACAATTGTTCTAATGACTGCATCTGCTCAGCCACCGATAAGGAATCATACAAAGTTTTGCACACAATGATTTGTAGACGGTCCCTATTTAGAGATGGCCTGAACCTCCAATTTTAGGGTTGTGAACCAGGTTCGCGAACCTCTGCAAAGTTCGCGACCTAGCGAACTTTCGCGAACGACAATAGACTTCAATGGGGAGTTGAAAACTAGAAACATTTATGTTGGCCACAAAAGTGATGGAAAAGATGAGAAAATTTAAGGGGCGCTGTATATTTTAAAAATGTGTATATACCTCAAAAAAGAGGGGATACAAATTACTTCCTGCTGCTACCTCACACTGTGAGAGTACCTCCTACCCTCGCAAAAAGATCAAATCAATCTAAATACAAATAGAGGAGCGCAGGATATAAGGTTAAAAAGTTTCCTTCTTTTATTTTACTTTATTTTGTTCTCAATAAAATATAAAAATAAAAAGGGTACATATACATGCGTATGCATACAGCCACATGTGCCTACTAATACCTATGTTTCCACAAGGTCAAAAAACGCACACAAGGAAAAGAGTGAATATCAGTCTACCATGCATTCATTCAATCACATCCATATTCATGACAAGCCCTCTGGTGACCCTTCGGGGAAAAGAAAAAATATAAAAATGTATATAAAAAATGAGTAAAAAATCCTAAAAATGTATATATGTATATATATATATATATATATATATATATATATATATATATATATATATATATATATGAGCAATTGCACTTTACAAACTATAAAAAAACAATGAAACTCGTTCCTACAGGGAGTACTCAAAGAATTTCCGCATACATAGGAACTTTGCCTATAGTGGTATCACATATACATCAAGATGTGGTCCTTTCCAGAAACAGGAAATCTGCGCGGACAATCTTCTGGTCGTGAGGGACTGGTTCTATCTGATGATACGTGAGTAACGAGGTGACTAGTCTCACTGGTTGTGAAGAGTTTTTTCCAGAGGACTTGTGACATCTAAAAGCTCCGTTGTGGGGTCGGACCTTCTGGAAAGGACCACATCTTCATGTATATGTGATACCACTATAGGCAAAGTTCCTATGTATGCGGAAATTCTTTGAGTACTCCCTGTAGGAACGAGTTTCATTGTTTTTTTATAGTTTGGAAAGTGCAATTGCTCATATATATATATATATATATATATATATATATACACATTTTTAGGATTTTTTACTCATTTTTTATATACATTTTTATATTTTTTCTTTTCCCTGAAGGGTCACCAGAGGGCTTGTCATGAATATGGATGTGATTGAATGAATGTATGGTAGACTGATATTCACTCTTTTCCTTGTGTGCGTTTTTTGACCTTGTGGAAACATAGGTATTAGTAGGCACATGTGGCTGTATGCATACGCATGTATATGTACCCTTTTTATTTTTATATTTTATTGAGAACAAAATAAAGTAAAATAAAAGAAGGAAACTTTTTAACCTTATATCCTGCGCGCCTCTATTTGTATTTAGATTGAAGTGATGGAAAAGATGTTTCAAGGGGTCTAACATCTGAGTTTTGCATGGATGAGTGGGATAGACGCCAAAAGTCCCGGGGAAAAATCTGGAAGCAGCGTTTTAAGGTCAGAAATCACATTGCATGCTAAATTGGAGGCCTAAAGTGCTTAAAACAGTACTGCTTCACACTGATACACCAAACTCACTGTGTAATGCACTGCAAACAGCTGTTTGTGTAGTGATGGCCGTGCTGGACTGGTACGCATAAGGGCGAGAGTGCAGGCCGTGGTGGTTTTCAAGCCCATATGGTCGCCGGGCTGAGGTAGCTCAATGATAGAACAACAGTGACTGTCTAGCTGATCGAATTTGGTCTGTCCACAATGAAACAACGACCTTATTAACTTGGGTGTGCCCCCCCTCCCCCCCCCCCGAGACACTCATGTAGCCGGCGGTCATTGCTTCATTGTGATATGCAAGCCCCTTCACCGCGGCAAGGTAACGATCACGAAGGGGAATTGACACATGTACATGCCTTTTGTTTTGTTGTTGCAGCTGCAGTGCAGCCAGAAAAATTAGGCAGGCATGTACATGCCCCAGAAAAATTATTATAGCAGCAGCCTTAAAAATTCAGGAATCCGCCTGGAGTCCTGGACCCTTTTGGTGGTGGCGGAGAAGGCAGTCAAGCGGCCTGCAGGCAGAGATGCTGTGTGGGGACCGAGTTAGTCTTGGGGCAGGCAGGCAGAGATACTGTGTGTGGGGACTGACTTAGTCTTCGGGCAGGCCTGACCGTGCTTTGCAGACCAGGCATCCATGGTCAGATGGACCCGTGACCCAACGCTGTGTGCCAGAGATGTCACCACTTGCCTTTCAACATCACGGTACAGTTTAGGTATCGCCTTTTTTGAGAAATAATTGCGGCCTGGTATCTTCCACTGCGGTGTGTGGCTTTGTTTTTGTGTGCTGCTTTTTCTCAGGTGGTCATCCCATTGCAGTTTGTGCTTTGTAATCATGTGCCTTCGTTCAGTAGTTGTCCCTACGCGGGTCTTGGTCTTTCCACAGCTCAATTTTCGGTGGCAGAGAGTACAGATGGCATTTCTCTCATCTGAGGCAGACACACAAGAAAATGTCCACACCGCTGAGCCCTGGGATGATGGCACTTTGGTGATGGCTGCCGAAGGAGTGTTAAGTGGGGTGCCAAAATCAAAGCAGGAGGAGGAAGATATGTCACGCTTCCGTGCGGAAGTTGAGGAAGATGAGGTGTTCTGTGTTAAATAATCAACTACATCCTGACAATATTGGGGGTTGATGGCACGTGCCTTCTTTTGAACACTGTACTTTGGTCGAGGGCTGCATGAAATCACGACAGCACGACCTCGAGCAGACCTGCCAGGTGGCTTGCCTCTGGCTCTGCCTCTTGTTTTGTCCATATTGGGGGGGATGAAGTGAAAGGTATGCACTGACTTGGCTAATACAATGTACGGTCACACGGGTGCAGTGAACAGGTATGCAGTGACTGGTGGTATTGAAAAGCACACTGCGTGCGCTCACATAGGTAGGTGGGTGCACTGAACAACAGGTAGGTATATGCAGTGCTGCTGGGTATTACAAATGTGCACCTGTCTCACACACACACACATACATACCGTGAACAGGTGCAATGACTGGTGGTATTAACAATGCGTGCGCTCACGTAGGTAGGTAGGTAGGTAGGTAGGTGGACTAAACAGTGAACAGGTGCAGTGATTGGGATTACAAATGTTTAGCTGCCTGTCACACACACAGGTAGACACTGAATGTGCTGGGACTGGCAGTGGCACAGTAGGAATTAAAGGGCCAAAGGCCAGCTGCGACTGACTGACAGGGCTGTATATAAATATAAGGCAAGTGGGCCACACACACACAAAAAATAAATCACAAGAACAAGATTAGCTCTCAAAGGAGCTGTTGAGGGGTGCTTTTTTTGCAGTAAGAATCAGCAAGGAGCAAGCTAACAAGCCTACAAGAGCCAAACTAAGCTTTGCCTATGAGAGTCTGCAGCAGCTCTCCCTTTCTTTAATTACTGCAGGCACACGAGTGAGTCCAATGCCTGACGCTGCCTGCCTTTTATAAGGAGGGAGGGCCTCAAGTAGGGAGTGTAGCCTGATTGGCTACAATGTGCCTGCTGACTGTGATGTAGAGGGTCAAAGTTGACCCTAATGATGTAGTATGGTGGTGAATCGAACTTCCGGAAAAGTTTGCGGTTCTCCGCGATTGCAAGCCCCAGAAGTTCGCCGGGAACTGTTCGCCGGCGAACCGTTCGGGTCATCTCTATCCCTATTCAGTGTGCATCAGGGTCTTATGTACAGTGCCATGTCTCAAGCCTCTTTACCCCCTCCCCAAGTGCTTTGGATGCTGGAGAAGTCTGCAAAGCCAGTTCTGCTATATCAGAGGAGGAAAGAGTGAGTGTATTAAGAAGCTGTGGCTTGGAACACACTCGTCTGCCGGTTTTCTGTATGCGTTTTCTGCACACCATGTGTGTCTGTATGTGTGAAAACATGCATGTTTTATCATGGAAGCTAATGTAATTGATAGAGAAAATGTGTGCAGTGCTTCACTGCTGTCTATTTTTATCTGCATGGGAATAACACATTCAAGTGTGCACTAAGCCAGTTGAATAACATTGTTGGTCCTCAGTTTGCCTGTGCAGAAAGCAGTGGGGGGTGGGGTGGTATTTGCGCCTCATCCATAGTTTCGCAGGGCGCCCAGTGTTTTCTAGTTACGCCAATGACTCAAAAATTAAGTATAACAAACAAAAGAGTAAAGAGAGACCAGTAGTAGCAGGGTCACAATATAACAGTTTAGTTCATAGTTGCATAGGAGATACACATTAAAATGAATCCGAGATAAACTTTTACTCATTGCATAATTGTGTTCCTTTCATATAGTTTATAGGGCGTTCCTTAAGCCAAATACGTTTTGTTTGTTTTAATACTCTAATTCCCTATAAACTAAACAAGCCTTGCCCACAGTTTCTCCAGAGAGCCTTGGCACTCTGAGCCTTAGTAGCAAGGGCTTATGGGACCTCCATCTGGGCAGGAGGAGGAGGAGTTTACTAGCCAGAGATTTCAGAGGCAGAGGGGAATTGAATGGCTTCATGACAAATATACATGTGGGTTGAATTAGACATAGATGATGATGCACAAAGGCAGTATTTATTGATACAGCAAATAAAATAACTCTGCCTTGTACCTTATTAATTTTTAATTGGTAATTTACCATAATTAAAATATGACTAAAGGTGCCCATTAACTATACAATTTTTAGTGAATGATGGTATTAAAACTGGTGGTATAAAAAACTTAGCTGCCAGAATAATTTGAGCAGACATGGATGTTGTTCTGAAAGGGTGGGTCAGAAATCCTTCCCCCACTCCGGCAAAAATATTATTTCCCAGCAGTAACTACACTGGCAGCAAGTTCTGGAGGCAGCTTACATTTCTGGCTAGACTTCTAGTTAAATTTAATTCCAATAATAGTAAATGTATTATCATTGTTTGTGTTTTTGTTGCATAAATACAGAATTGCAGATGAACTCATCCACTGTAACAGCCATACAATACAACCAAAGGAGCTAGGAGAAATTGTTTTTGAAAATATAAATGCCATTGCAGTGCAGTCCAGATGTTTATTTTTGCAGTTACATTGACCTATGATCTTGTTTTCAGATAGAAGTAATAACCTGCTCTCAGTCTGTACATCGAGCCAGTCCATGCACAACAAACAGTGGCGTAGCTAAGGAGCTGTGGGCCCCGATGCAAGTTTTACAATGGGGCCCCCCATGCACTCTATACATAGCAATTGAAACGGCGCACTAAAAGCTGCCAATGGCAACTACAATGTCAGAGGTGCAAGAAGGGGATGGGGAATAGTTTGTTAATGATTACCACTATTCAAAGTATATATATAAATGATTATTATGAGCACAGGACCAATATAGAGCTAATACTGTAGTTGAGGGAGGGCCATTCGGGGCCCCTCTGGCCCAAGGGCCCCGATGCGGTCGCTACCGCTGCACCCCCTATTGCTACGCCCCTGACAACAAACTAAGCATAAAAGACTTTAAACAGGTGATTGCTAAACTGCGAGCCAAGGCTTACTGTAAGATAAGTGACTGAATATACCTGGAACTCTTTTAAGTCATTTAACTTAGATGGTACCTTTGAACTGGGTTCATCAGGGTCTTAGCAAATTAGTGGCATGTAGGGCAATGAGATTTCTACAATGTGAAAGTTACTCATTCATTCATACTACTTAGAAATATTACATTACACATGAAAACAGGAGAATATTTACATTTTTTTCCTAACAATGCACACTATCATGTGTTTAAAACCCTAGTTCAGCCATGTGTTTTAAATGCATGTTGTGAAGATAATATCATAGTTTTCATAGCTCAACGTATTTTGCGTTGCACATAAAGCATTTTCACATAATTCATTTTTTATTACCTGACTGTCTAGGTTTGCAATGCTGAAATCCTGTGTACATGTCATATGCAGCTTGGTTACACTTCATAGCAGTCTGTGAACTGTCTAAGCTCCTTCTTTTATCTCAGCTTCACCCTCAAGAAATAGTGGAGAAGGAGTGTATGTGTAGTGAGAGGTGCTTGCTGGGTATGGGGAAAATTGATGGCTGGCCTGGTGAAAGTGCTGGATGGGTGCTACCTTAGTGAAAAGAGTGTTGGCTAAGTGCTAAGCTGGTGGGGATACATGCTGAATGGGTGAGAAGGGGGGCTGGGTGGGTGGGAAGAGGTGCTATTGGTGGGAGGAGGTGCTTTGAGAAGTTAGGAAAAGGTGCTGGGTGGGTGGATGGGAAGAGGTGCTACGAATAGAAAGAGGTGCTTTTAGCGAAAGTAAGAAGAGGTGCAGGGTTGGTAATTGGGAAGAAATGCTGGATGGGTGGCTGGGGAGAGATTCTGGGTGGTAGGGTGAGAAGAGGGTATCAGTTGAAATAGGCGCCTGAGCTGTTTGTTTAAAAAGGGCGCCGCGCATAGACTTTAATGTTATTTGTGTGTCTGAAGACTGGGAGGAGGGTGGGCAATGCATACACAATCAGGCAGAGGAGAGTAAGAGCTTGTTCAAACTTAGGGCGTTTTGCAGTTTTGTTAAACGCCAGTGATTTTCTAAATCTCCCAAAAAGCGCTTGTGCAATGATTCCCTATGAGAGTGTTCATATCTGAGCGGTTCGTTTCCAATCAGCTCAGCAAAGTGCTGCCTATACCATTTTTGGGGCGATTTCCCCATATCACATCATTTAGCGCAGATGGCTGTGCGATCGGAACGCAACGCGTCCAATCGTACGCCATCTGCGCTCCTATGCGCTGCGCTGCAGATCCCATTCATTACAATGATTCCCAAAAATGCGTGCAGTACGCGATAGCGCAATCGCGCTGCCACGCAGCGCATATGATGGGAACGGTAGAAGGGCTGTCTATGCCCTTCTACCGTTCTTGCGTGTCGCACACTATACGCGCTGCCAAAATGCGCACGGCAGCGCGTATAGTCTGAACGAGGCCTAAGGAAATCGCAAAACGCTTGAAAAAGCACTTGGTATAGCGATTTCCCCAGCACTTTTAAGAAAAAATACATTGTATTTATTCTTTTCCAGGTCAAAGAGTTCACTTGCGTCAGGAAGTGAAAAAAACAAATCGCTCTGCTAAAGCGCTTTGAAACGCGCTTTACACAATAACTTTGCGAAGATAAGCGCCGGGAGGGGGAAAATTTACTCACAAATCGAAAATCGCTGGCATCATTTTATATGTGAACAAAGCCTAAGGGAGGAAATTATGTCAGGATTGGATTCAAGATACAGTAGACACAGTTAATATGGAAATTCCTCTTTTTTACTATAGAGAAATCACTAAAATCAAAATGTGGACAGTGCAATACATATGTTATGTAAGTAGACCAAGTAGTTATCTACTGAAATATGTGGGTTTTTTTTTTCTGAGATAGTATGACTGACAGCTTCTCCTTAAAGTGGACCCAAATTAAAAATACAAGATTTCAGAAATAAAATCTATTTTCTAAATTATAATAATAATAAATAGCAGCCTTTATTTCAGCTGCATGATGACAAGTATAAAATATTTTACATTTATTGGAGGAACCCCTCCCTTCCTTTCAAATTGCCGGGATTTTTCCGGCAAACTGGTGGAGTAGATGGTGTCCGGCAATGGAGGAATTGCTAATGGCTGCCCCCAGTATAACCCTAGCTATGAAAAGAGAAGGGTGAAAAGCATGCACTGAAATGCTTAGAGGCTTCAAGGAGTGTTTATTTATCTTTGTATGTGTCAGAGTGGTGCAACTAAATATTTTTAATTAAAAAAAATGTTTGGTTTGGGTCCGCTTTAAGCACAGTGAGTGGGCAGCTACCCGCTCTCTACTTCCTGATTCTCCTGCACACCCGGAGAATCAGGGGTCCAGGGAAACACTGGAGGAGGGGAGAAAACAGGCACCCAAGAAACAGGGCACCCCAACAACAGATTTGGGGCTCGAGACCAAAATCTATCTCACTAGTGACATGCCTGCCAGAGACTACGGCTTTTTAGGACTGCTGTTACAAGATTTCTTCAGGTGTGGAGCTGGTAAATGCTGCTGGCTATTCAGGCAGAGACAGATTTAAAAAGAACTCAATGAATTTACATGAGATTAGATGTTTTGTGATTGCCTTGAACTTTCGATCGTTCCGCGAGTTTTCTGCTCATTGAACCAAGTGGGCCGACATAATTAGCACAGCCCCTATACATGTTAGAACTAGTGTTGGGCGAACACCTGGATGTTCGGGTTCGCGAACGTTCGCCGAACATGGCCGCGATGTTCGGCTGTTCGCGCCGAACTCCGAACATAATGGAAGTCAATGGGGACCCGAACTTTCGTGCTTTGTAAAGCTTCCTTACATGCTACATACCCCAAATTTGCAGGGTATGTGCACCTTGGGAGTGGGTACAAGAGGAAAACATTTTTTGAAAAGGAGCTTATAGTTTTTGAGAAAATTGATTGTAAAGTTTCAAAGGAAAAAATGTCTTTTAAATGCGGAAAATGTCATTTTTCTTTGCACAGGTAACATGCTTTTTGTCGCCATGCAGTCATAAATGTAATACAGATAAGAGGTTCCAGGAAAAGGGACCGGTAACGCTAACCCAGCAGCAGCAGCACGTGATGGAACAGGAGGAGGGCGGCGCAGGAGGAGAAGGCCACGCTTTGAGACACAACAACCCAGGCCTTGCATGAGGACAAGAAGCGTGCGGATAGCAATGCATTTTGTCGCCATGCAGTCATAAATGTAATACAGATAAGAGGTTCCGTAAAAAGGGACCGGCAACGCTAACCCAGCAGCAGCACACATGATGGAACAGGAGGAGGCGCAGGAGGAGAAGGCCACGCTTTCAGGCGCAACCCAGGCTTGCATGAGGACAAGAAGCGTGCGGATAGCAATGCATTTTGTCGCCATGCAGTCATAAATGTAATACAGATGAGAGGTTCAATAAACAGGGACCGGAAACGCTAACCCTTCACAGATGTTCATTGTTCATGTTACTTGGTTGGGGTCCAGGAGTGTTGCGTAGTCGTTTTCAATCCAGGATTGATTCATTTTAATTTGAGTCAGACGGTCTGCATTTTCTGTGGAGAGGCGGATACGCCGATCTGTGACGATGCCTCCGGCAGCACTGAAACAGCGTTCCGACATAACGCTGGCTGCCGGGCAAGCCAGCACCTCTATTGCGTACATTGCCAGTTCGTGCCAGGTGTCTAGCTTCGATACCCAATAGTTGAAGGGTGCAGATGGATTGTTCAACACAGCTACGCCATCTGACATGTAGTCCTTGACCATCTTCTCCAGGCGATCGGTGTTGGAGGTGGATCTGCACGCTTGCTGTTCTGTGGGCTGCTGCATGGGTGTCAGAAAATTTTCCCACTCCAAGGACACTGCCAATACCATTCCCTTTTGGGCACTAGCTGCGGCTTGTGTTGTTTGCTGCCCTCCTGGTCGTCCTGGGTTTGCGGAAGTCAGTCTGTCGGCGTACAACTGGCTAGAGGAGGGGGAGGATGTCAATCTCCTCTCTAAAGTCTCCACAAGGGCCTGCTGGTATTCTTCCATTTTGACCTGTCTGACTCTTTCTTCAAGCAGTTTTGGAACATTGTGTTTGTACCGTGGATCCAGAAGGGTATAAACCCAGTAATTGGTGTTGTCCAGAATGCGCACAATGCGTGGGTCGCGTTCAATGCAGTCTAGCATGAATTGAGCCATGTGTGCCAGAGTCCTGCCAGAATCCTCATCATCCTCTTGTGAGCGTTGTGATAGTTGTGATGCATCATAGTCGTCACCTTCTTCCTGGTCTGCTTCTGCTGACCATTCGCGCTGAATTGTGGAAGTCCAACGTGCACCGCTCTGGCCCTCGTCAGTGGTGGCATGAAATTCCTGCTCCAACTCCAGCTGTTCCTCCTCCTCTTCTTCGTGATAGCTGCTGGGGCCAGCGTTTCCTGAGGCAGATGGCCTGATGTTGGTATCATCACGCTGATCGTTTTCTCCTTCAGATTCCCCCAGTTGCATCATGACAGCTGTTTCCTTGATTTTCAACATTGACTTCTTCAGTAAACACAGCAGTGGTATGGTAATGCTGACTGAAGAGTTGTCACTGCTCACAAGCAACGTGGATTGCTCAAAATTTTGGAGGACTTGGCAGAGGTCCTTTGAAAAGGAGCTTATAGTTTTTGAGAAAATTGATTGTAAAGTTTCAAAGAAAAAAATGTCTTTTAAATGCGGAAAATGTCATTTTTCTTTGCACAGGTAACATGCTTTTTGTCGCCATGCAGTCATAAATGTAATACAGATAAGAGGTTCCAGGAAAAGGGACCGGTAACGCTAACCCAGCAGCAGCAGCACGTGATGGAACAGGAGGAGGGCGGCGCAGGAGGAGAAGGCCACGCTTTGAGACACAACAACCCAGGCCTTGCATGAGGACAAGAAGCGTGCGGATAGCAATGCATTTTGTCGCCATGCAGTCATAAATGTAATACAGATAAGAGGTTCCGTAAAAAGGGACCGGCAACGCTAACCCAGCAGCAGCACACGTGATGGAACAGGAGGAGGCGCAGGAGGAGAAGGCCACGCTTTCAGGCGCAACCCAGGCTTGCATGAGGACAAGAAGCGTGCGGATAGCAATGCATTTTGTCGCCATGCAGTCATAAATGTAATACAGATGAGAGGTTCAATAAACAGGGACCGGAAACGCTAACCCTTCACAGATGTTCATTGTTCATGTTACTTGGTTGGGGTCCAGGAGTGTTGCGTAGTCGTTTTCAATCCAGGATTGATTCATTTTAATTTGAGTCAGACGGTCTGCATTTTCTGTGGAGAGGCGGATACGCCGATCTGTGACGATGCCTCCGGCAGCACTGAAACAGCGTTCCGACATAACGCTGGCTGCCGGGCAAGCCAGCACCTCTATTGCGTACATTGCCAGTTCGTGCCAGGTGTCTAGCTTCGATACCCAATAGTTGAAGGGTGCAGATGGATTGTTCAACACAGCTACGCCATCTGACATGTAGTCCTTGACCATCTTCTCCAGGCGATCGGTGTTGGAGGTGGATCTGCACGCTTGCTGTTCTGTGGGCTGCTGCATGGGTGTCAGAAAATTTTCCCACTCCAAGGACACTGCCAATACCATTCCCTTTTGGGCACTAGCTGCGGCTTGTGTTGTTTGCTGCCCTCCTGGTCGTCCTGGGTTTGCGGAAGTCAGTCTGTCGGCGTACAACTGGCTAGAGGAGGGGGAGGATGTCAATCTCCTCTCTAAAGTCTCCACAAGGGCCTGCTGGTATTCTTCCATTTTGACCTGTCTGACTCTTTCTTCAAGCAGTTTTGGAACATTGTGTTTGTACCGTGGATCCAGAAGGGTATAAACCCAGTAATTGGTGTTGTCCAGAATGCGCACAATGCGTGGGTCGCGTTCAATGCAGTCTAGCATGAATTGAGCCATGTGTGCCAGAGTCCTGCCAGAATCCTCATCATCCTCTTGTGAGCGTTGTGATAGTTGTGATGCATCATAGTCGTCACCTTCTTCCTGGTCTGCTTCTGCTGACCATTCGCGCTGAATTGTGGAAGTCCAACGTGCACCGCTCTGGCCCTCGTCAGTGGTGGCATGAAATTCCTGCTCCAACTCCAGCTGTTCCTCCTCCTCTTCTTCGTGATAGCTGCTGGGGCCAGCGTTTCCTGAGGCAGATGGCCTGATGTTGGTATCATCACGCTGATCGTTTTCTCCTTCAGATTCCCCCAGTTGCATCATGACAGCTGTTTCCTTGATTTTCAACATTGACTTCTTCAGTAAACACAGCAGTGGTATGGTAATGCTGACTGAAGAGTTGTCACTGCTCACAAGCAACGTGGATTGCTCAAAATTTTGGAGGACTTGGCAGAGGTCCAACATGTTGGCCCAATCGGATCCACAGAAGCTTGGCAGCTGTCCGGATGCGCCTCGGTACTGCGCCGTCATGTACTGGACCACTGCACTCTTCTGCTCGCAAAAGCGGGCTAGCATGTGCAGCGTAGAATTCCAGCGCGTAGGGACATCACACAGCAAGCGATGGTGGGGGAGATTGAAGAGCTCCTGCATCTTGGCGAGTGCCCCCGAAGCAGTACTGGAATTTCTACAATGTTTGGCCACTCATCGCACCTTCAACAGAAGATCGGCCATGCCTGGGTATGTCCTCAGGATCCGCTGAACTACTAGGTTCATCACGTGCGCCAGGCAAGGGATGTGTGTCAGCTTAGCCAACCTTAAAGCGCGAATGAGATTACTCCCATTATCACACACAACCATGCCCGGTTTCAGGTCCAGCGGTGCCAGCCACAAATCCGTCTGTTCCTTTATTCCCCTCCAAATTTCCTCCCCTGCATGCTGCTTATCCCCAAGGCAGATCAGCTTCAGCAACGCTTGCTGACGCATGCCAACAGCTGTGCTGCACTGCTTCCACGATCCTACTGCTGCTGGGTAAGCGTTTCCGGATGAGGTACAGCTTTGAGATGCGTTGGAGGAGAAGGAGTCAGAGGTAGGTGCTGCTGTTGTTATCCAGTGGGAGGGACGGCGGTGCAGCTGTTTGCGGCGTGGGCAACACCCGCGCCGTAGCAGGTGAGGAATCGCTGCCAGGCTCCACAAGGTTCACCCAGTGCGCGGTAAGGGAGATGTATCGACCCTGGCCGAACGCACTCGTCCAGGTGTCAGTGGTGAGGTGAACCTTGCAGGCAACGGCATTCTTCAAGCTTCGGGTTATTTTGCTGACCACGTGCTCATGCAACTCAGGCACTGCAGAGCGCGCAAAGTGGTAGCGGCTGGGAACCACGTAACGTGGGATGGCCACTGACATCATGCCCTTGAAGCTGTTTGTCTCCACCACTCGATATGGCAGCATTTCGCAGGCCAGAAGCTTGGCTATGCTGGCTGTTAGTGCCACGGCCCGGGGGTCATTTGCTGGCAATTTCCTCTTGCGCTCAAACATCTCCGAGACAGACAACTGAACCGTAGGGCTGCACACTGAAGGGCTGTTGGTTGTTGTGTTTGATGAAGACTGGGAGACCTCAAGAGCACTATTCCGGAAAGTGACAGTGTCAGCGTCGTCTGATGTTTGTGAATGTTGTTGTGAACTACGCAATGGCTGGGCTACTGCTGCTGCTGAGGAGGGTCTGGTGGTGAGTCTGGTGACCCCAAGGGAGGCAGTGTTGCTGGTACCCTGTCCTGCCGCGTTTGCCCACAGAGTGGGATGTTTGGATACCATGTGGCGGGTCATGCTGGTGGTGCAGAGGTTGTTAATATTTTTCCCCCTGCTCAGGCGGGTCTTGCACACCTTGCAAATCACCATGGTACCATCCTCACTGCAGTCTTCAAAGAAAGGCCAGACTTTGGAGCACCTGCCTTGCTGGCGATTTCTGTTTGTGCCTCTTTTGCGTCTCACTTGAACTTCCACATCTGGGTCTCTGTCCACATTGTCCAAACCCTCCTCTTCCATCTCCTCAAACTCGTCATATGTGATTGTGGGCCGCCGCCGTGGAGTAGAGCTCCTCAGAACAACCTCTGCGCAGCTCACTCCAACATCTTCCAGATCTTCTCAGGCGACCTCCTGCAATTGAAACCCCTCCTGCCCAACTTGCTCTGGGATTTGGGTTTCAAAGTCTTCGGACTCGCCTTGCAAATGCAAGGCGAGTCCGAAGACTTTGAAACCCAAATCCCAGAGCAGTGCGCGGTGCATTTCCCACAGTAAATGGTTGTGAATCCGGGCACAACATTTCTGGCTGTTCCATTGACCTTTGAAAGGTGGAAGTTTGTTGGGCTGGGAATAGCTCCTGCGAATACCCCATTGTGTCCTGAGGAAATTCTTCGGACTGGTTATTTGGCAGTTGTGTGCGTGGTGTCGCTGCCGGTTGTGTCAGCTTTGTGCCCACTGGCTCCTTGTAACTGGCTGAAGACTCGGACCTTGTGCGTGATGTGCTGGTGCTGCTTAACCCACTGCTTGACGCTTGAGAGGTCATCCAATTAATTATCTGGTCCTGTTCTTTTAGATTTGTGAGGGTTGATTTCCTGGACAACATGGGCGGTATTGAGTGGGTTTTCTTCGGTGCTCCACTGTGGCCTGTATGTGAACCGTCAGGGGAAACACCTCTTCCCTTGCCCCTCCCTCTTTCACAGGATTTCTTCTTCATTTCACTTATCCTTAACCACTTGAGGACCCACCCTTTACCCCCCCTTAAGGACCAGCGCTGTTTGTTTGGATCTGTGCTGGGTGGGCTCTGCAGCCCCCAGCACAGATCCGCGGCCACACAGAGCGATCAGATCGCCCCCCTTTTTTCCCCACTAGGGGGATGATGTGCAGGGGGGGTCTGATCGCTCCTACCTGCAGGCATGTTGCGGGGGGGGCACCTCAAAGCCCCCCTCCGCGGCGACATTCTCCCCCCTCCCTCTCCTACCTGCTCCCCCGGGAGATCTGGGCTGCACAGGACGCTATCCGTCCTGTGCAGCCAGTGACAGGACGTCCCCTGTCACATGGCGGCGATCCCCGGCCGCTGATTGGCCGGGGATCGCCGATCTGCCTTACGGCGCTGCTGCGCAGCAGCGCCGTACAATGTAAACAAAGCGGATTATTTCCGCTTGTGTTTACATTTAGCCTGCGAGCCGCCATCGGCGGCCCGCAGGCTATTCACGGAGCCCCCCGCCGTGAATTGACAGGAAGCAGCCGCTCGCACGAGCGGCTGCTTCCTGATTAATCAGCCTGCAGCTGGCGACGCAGTACTGCGTCGCTGGTCCTGCAGCTGCCACTTTGCCGACGCACGGTATAAGCGTGCGGTCGGCAAGTGGTTAAAGTACACGCTGACTGGCAGCAGTACAGTGGCAGTACAGAAATGCTATACAGTGGTGGGTGAGCGGTGTACTACTATTCCCAGCAGCGACACAGAGCACAATGCTATACAGTGGTGGGTGAGCGGTGTACTACTATTCCCAGCAGCGACACAGAGCACAATGCTATACAGTGGTGGGTGAGCGGTGTACTACTATTCCCAGCAGCGACACAGAGCACAATGCTATACAGTGGTGGGTGAGCGTTGTACTACTATTCCCAGCAGCGACACAGAGCACAATGCTATACAGTGGTGGGTGAGCGGTGTACTACTGTTCCCAGCAGCGACACAGAGCACAATGCTATACAGTGGTGGGTGAGCGGTGTACTACTATTCCCAGCAGCGACACAGAGCACAATGCTATACAGTGGTGGGTAAGCGGTGTACTACTGTTCCCAGCAGCGACACAGAGCACAATGCTATACAGTGGTGGGTGAGTGGTGTACTACTATTCCCAGCAGCGACACAGAGCACAATGCTATACAGTGGTGGGTGAGCGGTGTACTACTGTTCCCAGCAGAGACACAGAGTGGCAGTAAACACAATGCTATACAGTGGTGGGTGAGCGGTGTATACAGAGTGGCAGTAAACATAATGCTATACAGTGTGGGTGAGCGGTGTACTACTGTTCCCAGCAGCGACACAATGACTGGGGGGACCCTGGCTGGAGAGAGAACTACCCTGCCTGCCTACCCAAAGCTAAACCCACAGACAAATGGCGGAGAAATGACGTGGATCGGGTATTTAGTTACCCGAACCACGTGACCCGTTCGGCCAATCAGAGTGCGTTCGGGTCCGAACCACGTGACCCGTTCGGCCAATAACAGCGCTAGCCGAACGTTCGGGGAACGTTCGGCCATGCGCTCTTAGTTCGGCCATATGGCTGAACGGTTTGGCCGAACACCATCAGGTGTTCGGTCGAACTCGAACATCACCCGAACAGGGTGATGTTCTGCAGAACCCGAACAGAGGCGAACACTGTTCGCCCAACACTAGTTAGAACCACCAAATTTGCTTGGTAATGTACTAAAAGACCTTGTGGTTTTCCAGAAAATGGCAGTTAAAATTACACCAGGCAAATAGGATTTTTGCACGATGGACAGCGTGCAGAGGGCAGCATAAACAGTAGGACATGGAGGCGGGATCTGAGATTGAGAAAGGGTGGTGCTAGTTGAGAACTGAACCTACTAGCAGTTCTCAAAAGAGCAGGAGACTGCATTTCTAGCTGAAATCATGAACTGGATGACAAGTAGCAGTGACATTAGGACCAGAGATGGATCGTGGGTCAGCGAGAGAGGTAGTGTGTGATCTCTGGTCAGCTATCGCCAGACGCCAGGGCAAAGCAGTTGGTTTCAGCGCACTGCGAACACCACCGGGCGCCAAAACCAGGCGCCCAATAGCAACAATGTAAAGCTGCGTGGGGCGATTAAGGGTAATCTCTCTCCAAGATACGACAATAGAGATGGCTCAAACCTCCGATTTTGGGTTCGCGAACCTCGAAACGCGAACCTCTGCAAAAAGTTTGGTTTGTGCAAACTTTTCGAACCGCAATAGGCTTCAATGGGGAGGTGAACTTCGAAAACTATAAACATTTATGCTGGCCACAAAAGTGATGGAAAAGATGTTTCAAGGGGTCTAACATCTGAGTTTTTGCATGGGGAGTGGGATACATGCCAAAAGTCCCGGGGAAAAATCAGGATTTGATGCACAGCAGCGTTTTAAGGGCAGAAATCACATTGCATGCTAAATTGGAGGCCTAAAGTGCTTTAAAACATCTTGCATCTGTATACATCAATCAGGTAGTGTAATTAGTGTACTGCTTCACACTGACAGCCTAAACTCACTGTGTAACACACCGCACACAGTTGTTTGTATAGTGATGGCCGTGCTGGACTGGTGCGCACCATGACGAGAGTGCAGGTGATGGCGGCTTTCCAGCCCATATGGTCGCCGGGCTGAGGTAGCTCAATGACAGAACAGAGACTGTCCAGCTGATCGAAATTGGTTTGTCCACAATGAAGCAACGTCCTTTGCTTCATTGTGATATGCAAGCCCCTTCACAGTGGCAAGGTAACGATCACGAAGGGGAATTGACACATGTACATGCCTTTTGTTTTGTTGTTGCGGCTGCAGTGCAGCCAGAAAAATTAGGCAGGCATGTACACGCACCAGAAAAATTATTATAGTGGCCGCTGCTAGCAGCGGCTTTAAAAATTCAGGAATCCGCCTGGAGTCCTTGACCCTGTTGGTGATGGCGGAGAAGGCAGTGAAGTGGACTGCAGGCAGAGATGCTGTGTGGGGAGTGACTTAGTCTTGGGGCAGGCAGTCACACGGCGTGCAGGCAGAGATGCTGTGTGTGAGGACTGACTTCGGGCAGGCCAGACTGTGCTTTGCAGACCACGTGGTCAGATGGACCCTTGACCCAACGCTGTGTGCCATAGATGACACCTTTTTTGAGAAATAATTGCGGCCTGGTATCTTCCACTGCGGTGTGTGGCTTTGCTTTTGTGTGCTGCTTTTCCTCAGGTGGTCATCCCATTGCAGTTTGTGCTTTGTCATCATGTACCTTCGTAAGGAAGTTGTCCCCACGCGGGTCTTGGTCTTTCCACGGCTCAATTTTTGGTGGCAGAAAGTACAGATGGCATTGCTCTCATCTGAGGCAGACACACAAAAAAATTTCCCCACCGCTGAACCCTGGGGTGATGGCACTTTGGTGGTGGCGGCCGACTGAGTGTTAAGTGGGGTGCAAGAATCATATAGGAGGAGGAAGATATGTCACGGTTCCGTGCGGAAACTGAGGAAGATGAGGTGTTCTGTGTTAAATAGTCAACTCCTGACAATCTTGGGGGTTGATGGCATGCGCCTTCTGAACACTGTACTTTGGTCCAGGGCCGCATGAAATCACGACAGCACGACCTCGAACAGACCTGCCGGGTGGCCTGCCTCTGCCTGTTTTGCCCATATTGGGGGGATGAAGTGAAAGGTATGCACTGACTTGACTAATACAATGTGCAGTCACACAGGTGCTGTGAACAGGTATGCAGTGACCGGTATCAATACAATGTGCAGCTGTCACACACAGGTACCGTGAACAGGTGCAGTGACTGGTGGTATATAACACTGCGTGCGCTCAAGTAGGTAGGTGCACTGAACAGGTAGGTATGCAGTGATTGGTATTACAAATGTGCAGCTGTCACACACACAGGTACCGTGAGCAGGTGCAACGACTGACTGGTATATAACACTGCGTGCGCTCACGTAGGTAGGTAGGTGCACTGAACAGGTGGGTATGCAGTGATTGGTATTACAAATGTGCAGCTGTCACACACACAGGTAGTCATTGAATGTGCTGGGCCTGGCAGTGACACAGTAGGAATTACCAAGGGGCCAAGGTCCAGCAGCTGCGACTGACTGACAGGGCTGTATATGCAACACAAGTGTCTGTGGGACACACACACACACACAAAAAAAATAGATCACAAGAACAACATTAGTTCTCAAAAGAGCTGTGGAGGATGAGGAGTGCTTTTTAGCTATAAGTATCAGCAAGAAGGAGCAACCTAACAAGCCTAACACAACAGTCTAACTAAGCTTTCCCTGTGTCAGCAGTCAGGTTCTCTCCCTTCTCTAATTACTGCAGCCACACAAGTGAGTGAAAAGGCTGACGCTGCCTGCGTTTTATAAATATTTTATAGGGGGGGGCCTGATTAGCTACCCTGTGTTGCGGTTGAACCGTTCGGGCCATCTCTATACGACAACTCAGAGGGGTAATATTATTTACCGCCGCCGGGGAGTTTTGTAGCAGCAGGGAGAGCCACCATTTGGCTCTCCTGGCACCCAACTTACCTGTGACGCACATCGCCAGGAGGACTGCATTGGTAACTGGAATCTAGAGTTGAGTGTATTGCATCGTTCCCCCCCCCTCTCCCCCCCCCCCCCCCCCGGAAGTGTAATAAAAGTTACATGCACGGAGGACTGAAAGGCAGCAAAGGGAGGAGTTACATTGGTAAATGACATCTAGAGCTTGGTGTAGTGCATTGTCTTACATCATGGTAATTCTCAAAACAAATTTCAAAACATTTATTTTCAAAATGAAAAATTTAAGTTGGACGGGCCTGACGCCCACTATTTATCGGGCGTCCAAATTTCTGCTTTTGGAGCCCAATAGCAGTAGTGTCTATGGGGCGCCCAAATACTCCGACCTGGGCACCCAAATTTTCTGCTTCTCTTTATACCTGCCTGACCCCCATCTGCATGTACTTCTCTCCTATCATGTATGGTACTGTAGCCTGCTCTATTTTAATGTTTTGGAATAAAGAAAGTATTTTGCATTGGATGTGTGTTCCCTCTCTCACTGATCTCTTCCTGGATATATACCTGCCTATAGTGGGATCTCCTGTGGCTCCCGGGCCTTGCAGTGCAAATGATTCACACCTACAAACGCCTATTCTGCGCTTCTAGGCGAAATCTGTCTCTGTTACTGCTCTTCCTGTTTGCCCCTGCTTTTTCGTGAGAATAGGACTACATGGTAAAATCATCGGGCCTTTCTTGTGAAAAATCATGGTAAGTGATAAAGGTCCAATTCACCACAAGATTAAACTCATTCCTAATAATTACTATTTTTAGCTTGACTATTCTGTACATTGCATTCTTGAAATTTATTATGGATTTTACTTTTACAGGTCTTTTTATTTTTTGTATTCAAATTTTATAATAGCTATATGTAACATTGGATGTACAAATATTAGTGTCACCCAGGTGTTATAGTGTGTATATCTGTGCTTTTTAAATACGGTACTGTATATTTCACATGGTGACCTTTCCTATTTTTACCACTAGATGTCTCTTTTGGTTTACATTTCTAGTCTAGCTTTTATTACCCTTTCAGTTAGTTATTAGCATTAAAGAGACTCTGTAACATTAAAAAGATCCCCTGGGGGGGTACTCACCTCGGGTGGGGGAAGCCTCCGGATCCTAATGAGGCTTCCCACGCCGTCCTCTGTCCCACGGGGGTCTCGCCCCAGCCCTCCGAACAGCCGGCGACTGTGCCGACTGTCAGTTCAATATTTACCTTTGCTGGCTCCAGCGGGGGCGCTGTGGCGGCTTTCCGTTCCGAACTACACGGAAATACCCGATCTCATTCGGGGCCGCTCTACTGCGCAGGCGCAGGAAACTTGCGCCTGCGCAGTCGAGCAGATCCGACGGCGATCGGGTATTTCCGTGTAGTTCGGAGCCGACAGCCGTCAGAGCGCCTGCGCAGGAGCCAGGAAGGTAAATATTGACGTCACCGCTGCACGGACTCCACGGAGGGCTGCAGCGAGACCCCTGACGGATGGAGGACGGCGTGGGAAGCCTCATTAGGATCCGGAGGCTTCCCCCACCCGAGGTGAGTACCCCCCAGGGGATCTTTTCATGTTACAGATCCTCTTTAATGCATTTACTGATACTGCTTATCCTTTGAAGGATATCCACTCTGAGTATGCTGGGATTAAAGGTGGGTACACACATCAGATAAAAGTCTTTGGAAAATGAAAGATCACAGACCAATTTTACCCCCTTCCATGTAGTATGAGAGCCATACCTACACAGTCTATTCTATTGAGCTGAGTACCCCCATCAGATAAAAATCTTTGCAAGATGCTGCACACACAGATGCTGTACACATGCAACAGATCAGTATCTGCAAAAGATCCGTTCCTGAAAAATTGATATCCGCAGATCTCATACACACCTTGTTTAACGAACAATCATCTGCAGATCAGATCCACCAGGATGGATCTTCAGATCTGCAGACAATTGTCTGATCTGCAGATGATTGTCCTTTAAACAAGGTGTGTATGAGATCTGCAGATATCATAGACTATGAATGCATTTTGCAGGAACGGATCTTTTGCAGGAACGTATCTTTTGCAGATACTGATCTGTT
The DNA here is from genome assembly GCF_040937935.1 of Hyperolius riggenbachi. Lineage (NCBI taxonomy): Eukaryota > Metazoa > Chordata > Amphibia > Anura > Hyperoliidae > Hyperolius > Hyperolius riggenbachi. Next base: position 175,881,026 of record NC_090649.1, on the reverse strand, counting down.
GCATGTGTACAGCATCTATGTGTACAGCATCTTGCAAATATTTTTATTTGATGGGGAATTCAGCTCAATAGACTAGATCAGTGGTCCTCAAACTAAGGCCCGCGGTCCGAATGCGGCCCCCTAAGGCTTTTTTACCCCCCCCCCCCCACACACACACACACAAAATGTATTATTTATAGATGCGGTCATCTACATCTTAAAATATTGGTGGTCCGCATATAGAATAGCAGTGCTGGCACCACCCATCCACATGGAAGCCAGAAAGCAGTAATTTCCAATCAAATTCCACGTCAGGTGACACTGCTGTCCAATTGGACTGCAGGTTGTCACCTGGGTATGCTTTACTGTCTGGCCCGCAAAGACTTCTACTTCATTTTATGTACACTCCGGCCCCCCAGCAGTCTGAAGTATGTTAACCCGGCCCTCGACCCAAAACGTTTGGTGACCCCTGGACTAGACTGTGTAGGTATGGCTCTCATACTACATGGAAGGGGGTAAAATTGGTCTGTGATCTTTCATTTTCCAAACACTTTTATCTGATGTGTGTACCCAGCTTTATGCCCTTCATGCACAAGCTTGTGCAGAACATGTTATTGATGTAGCATGTTCTCATTGCATTTTTACTTTTATTGAGTTATAGGTCATGGCTCTGTTTAATGGAGGCTGTGTATGGGAATAAAGAAACAGCTTTTGTTTGAATTATTGCAGCCCTTTGTTTTCTTAACAAGTGTTTATCACCGTTATGTGGCCAGTTTGGACATCAGAGGTGATAATGGGTGTTTTCATTTCAGTTGGTTTACTGTTTATAGAACATGGATAACTTTAAAGTGATATTTTTTTTCATTTACAGGCTGACCATCACTTGCAAATTTTCATATTTTGTCGCTTTGTAGTATGGAATAAAGACACCCACAATAAGATATAATAGCAACAGTTCAAAAAAAAAAAAAAAACAACTTACACAATCACTGAGATGGATAAAGGATCACCCCCTCCTCCTCATACTTGCTAACTCAACCAGGTGTAACAAATTACCTTTTCCAATTATTGCATACCAAGCTATTTGGTTTCCACCTGTGATAAATTGTAACCATTGTGATCAGAGAAGGATCATCCACCAGGCAACCTAGGCAGGTGCTTGGGGCCTAGTGGGTGTTAAGGGGCCCACCTGTCACCTTCTCTGACTTCTTTCCACTTCAGCTTAGCAAAAGGACCACAAGGGGGTCCCAAATCTACTACCTTGCCAAGGGCCCATTACATCTTAAACCATCTCTGATTGTGATTACAAAAAACATCCATTCCTGGATCCTTCCAATGCTTGATAGTGTAAATAAAAACCTGAGATAAAGTGGTAGTCAAGGACAAATCACAAGATCCGAATCAAAAATAAAAATGTCAAAGGCTTTATTAACCTCTGGAGGCATACTTACATCTATAATTAAGAATGGTAAAGTGTTTAGTGCTACTAGGACCCTTCCCAGATCAGATGTCTCTAAAGGTGGCTACACAATACATCTTTTTATATATATTTTTTATGAATTTCGATCAATTCTTACGATTGTGAAGTTTGAAAAATCTGACCAATGTATCAGGCACAGGTGTTCAATTTTCCTTCAATTATGAAAAAAAAAATGATTGAAAACTCCACCACGGTGTATTAATAAAACTGGAAATTCAATCACATTTCTCGATCAAAAATAAATAAATAAAACATTCATTTTTTTATAAAAACATTTGTTTTCATAATTTTTTTTTTTAAATCAGACGTTTAATTGCATCTTGTGTGTATACCTTTAACTGGATGAAGAAGTGAAGAGGAAATGGGGTCAGAGAATCTACCCAACGCACATACAGATGCGCCCGCCCGCTCAGACGCCCACCTGGCTCCCTGGCCCCGTCCCTCTGTCTCTGTGAGGCTGGGTCCGTGCTGCGCACATGCGCAGTAGCAAAAACCATAGACCAGCTACACAGAACAGCACATTCAGGGACACAGGGGTTTTATTATAGAGGATTATTGATTTACAAAGCGCCAATTATATTGTCCAATGCAAAGCACCACAATTCACCACTGCACCACAAATGGGGCTTTTGTATGGGAGAAAGCCACTCCTTAAAGAGAACCTGAACTGAAAATAAAATGTCAAAATAACCATACACAGGTCATACATACCTCCTGTGTAGTCTACTCCTCAATCTCTTTCCCCTCTCCTGTGTCCCAGTTGTCCACTGTGATCAATGGATTTCTCCATCCTACATTTTAAAAATGGACATTACCCCATCACAGCTTCCTGGTCAGCACACTGTTAAACTGTCACCACCCACTTGAGACATAGGGAAACATGGACATTACCTTGCACATTCAGGCCTGGTGCACACCAAAACCCGCTAGCAGATCCGCAAAATGCTAGCAGATTTTGAAACGCTTTTTCTTATTTTTCTGTAGCGTTTCAGCTAGTGTTTTGCGGTTTTGTGTAGCGGTTTTGGTGTAGTAGATTTCATATATTGTTACAGTAAAGCTGTTACTGAACAGCCTCTGTAACAAAAACGCCAGCAAAACCGCTCTGAACAGGCGTTTTTCAGAGCGGTTTGCGTTTTTCCTACACTTAACATAGAGGCAGAAACGCATCCGCAATCAAAAAAATGCCTCACCCCGGGAGTATGTGTTTCTGCAAAACGCCTCCCGCTCTGGTGTGAACCACCCCATTGAGATACATTGACTAAGCGTATCCGCAGCCGCAAGCGGCTGCAGAAACGCTGAAAAGGCCGCTCGGTGTGCACCAGCCCTGAAAGCTGCTGATATATAACTGACAGCAACTGGTATATTTCAGTTCTGACAAAATATTGTCAGAACTGGAAGGAATCGCTGTAAGAAGAAAATGATGAGCCTCTGAGAGGAACAGACGGTGAGGTTAGTATGTAATATTCATTTGCAGCTACGTCATGTGTTTACTTTAAATAATTTTCTTCGCTTCAGGTTCCCTTTAAGAAAGGAAAAAAAAACTTGACTTTAGAACCAAAGTGTATATCTGGTGGAAAGCCAGTATTGCTTACCATCTGAAATACATCATGCTTACTATCAGTGATGTACTGTATAACTAAGGAGCTATGGGCCCCAGTGTAAGCTTTCCATTCGCCCCCCCAGGCACTCTATGCGTATCAATTGATGTAGTACACCAAAACCTGTCGAGGACTGGCACAGTATTAGAGGTGCAAGCGGAAGATGGGGAACAGTGTGTTAATGATTAACCCTATTTAAAGCATCTATAGAAGTGATCATTGCACAGCACATAAAGAGCTAATACTGCCATTGAAGGAGGGCCCCTTTGGCCCATGTTCCCTGGTGTGGTCACACCTTTGCATCCCCTATTGCTACACCACTGCCTACATTAAAGAATGGAGGTGGTAGTATGATGTTGTGGTGTGGTGGGGGATTCTCTGTACTCAGGGCCGGATTTCTAGAAAGGCCACAACGGCCACGGCCTAGGGCGCTAAAATCAGATAAGATAAGATGGGCGGCATGACTTGGAGAGAGAAGAGGTCATATGTCAAAATTAATCACCTCTTCTGGTCCAGCAGCACAGCCAGCCAGCGCCCTGCTCTGCACTAATAGCTGAATTCCAGAGTTCCCCAATTCCAGCAAGTCTCTCTCTCAATCAACATCTGCTGTCACCTCATCTGATGATCAATTCCTCTTATCATGATCATACAAGTTGATGTGAGAAATACCATGGATTTACATTACAAAGCAGATAGAACTAAGTTCCGCTGAGTTTTAATGCAGGCATTCAAAGACATCAGTGAACCCTGCTAATTTCTTCACTTTCTCCTTTACAGTTGTGACACTGACCCCAGCAGCTGTAAATTACACTTTCTTATCTCTAGTCTACTTAAATTTATGGCTTTAGGGTTTTTTTTCTTCCTAGCCAGCAGTGGTCTCAGTTAACTCTTTCCTGGCTCATTTTCTGTTCCTACCATCTATGAGAGGAATAAAAATGCTGTTTGCTTTACTTTCATTGCTAAACTGTCACTGTCACCTGAGCTGTTACTACCTCTATGCTAGTCTGTATAGTTTGGCATCCTTCTCCTTTCCTGTAGCAGTAAAGCATTGTACCATTTTAGCCACAGCGAAAGCAGAGAGTTTTGAATGAGGATGATACCATTTATTGGCTTAAAAGAAAAAAAGTAATCTTTCTGTGAATAAGCCTTCTTAAGACTTTGTTCCTGTATACTGTCAATATGTTAGAGCAAACCACCATATGTACTTTCAACATTCAAAAGAGATACATAGATTTTTCAAATATAAATAAATATCATTCAGATGCTTTAAAGTGGAGCTGAACTCTTGCACAGGACAGAAGGAAAACATAGAAAAATCTACCTTGTATTTTTTTTAGAGAGCCTGTGTAATTCCCCCTCATCTGTGTCTAATCTGACGTTGTAATTTGATCTCTCCTGTGTCCCCTGACTGCCACAACATCTAAGCTAATTTGAAAGCACAGGATGTTAACAATATGTCTGCTTCCATGAAAGCAGGAAGTAGACACTGCCGATTTATTGCAGGATTTGTATCAGCTGTAACAAAGAAATGTTTTTTTAAAGGTTATGTTATTGTGTATCTTTTGAAGCAGAGCGGAAGTTCTGAGTTCAGGTCCGCTCTAATTACAACCAAACATCCAAAGTGGGTATTGACAGGATGTTTGCTACTTACCTGTTCTCTGTTTCTCTCCATTGAGCTGTCCTGTCACCTGTTTGTGGCTATGACTGCAGCCAGTCGCACAGAGGACAAAGAAGCAGCGCATGCCCTGGCCACTCACGCTCCCTGTCACCTGTTTGTGGCTCTGACTGCAGCCAGTCTCACAGAGGACAAAGAAGCAGCGCATGCTCTGGCCACTCACGCTCCCTGTCACCTGTTTGTGGCTCTGACTGCAGCCAGTCTCACAGAGGACAAAGAAGCAGCGCATGCTCTGGCCACTCACGCTCCCTGTCACCTGTTTGTGGCTATGACTGCAGCCAGTCGCACAGAGGACAAAGAAGCAGCGCATGCTCTGGCCACTCACGCTCCCTGTCACCTGTTTGTGGCTCTGACTGCAGCCAGTCTCACAGAGGACAAAGAAGCAGCACATGCTCTGGCCACTCACGCTCCCTGTCACCTGTTTGTGGCTCTGACTGCAGCCAGTCTCACAGAGGACAAAGAAGCAGCGCATGCTCTGGCCACTCACGCTCCCTGTCACCTGTTTGTGGCTATGACTGCAGCCAGTCACACAGAGGACAAAGAAGCAGCGCATGCTCTGGCCACTCACGCTCCCTGTCACCTGTTTGTGGCTCTGACTGCAGCCAGTCTCACAGAGGACAAAGAAGCAGTGCATGCTCTGGCCACTCACGCTCCCTGTCACCTGTATGTGGCTATGACTGCAGCCAGTCGCACAGAGGACAAAGAAGCAGCGCATGCTCTGGCCACTTGCGACTTGCGCAAGTTTTCTGCTCCTGCCCAGATGTGCACAGCAACCAACGCCAGTATAGTGTTATGCATTCTTGACAAGTACATATATCAGCGTCATTTCTCAAGTATGCATTCCCAGAACACTATTGGCTGCTGTGCACATTCAGGCAGGAGCACAAATTGCAGGAATTATTGAGCAGGCAGAGCATCCTCTGATTCTTGGCTGAATGGGAGGCAGAGCAGCACAACTGAAATGAGCCCATTCAAACCAATGATCGATAGTCAGTGTTGGTCAGAATGTTTTTTGGTAGTGGTGGTGGTGGCGGGGGGCGGTAGATGACAGCAGGCCTAGGGCACTGGAAAGTACAAATCCGGCCCTGTCTGTACTCTGCAGCATGGACGGAAGAACTTGTCGGAATAAAAGGAAAAAATTGACGGGCAAAATACTGTTTAATTTCAGAGAAAAACCTGCTGCCCTCTACCAGAGAGCTGTTAATGGGAAGAAGGTTCACCTTCCAACATGAAACATACAGCAAAACTGAGCACACATTTGCTGAAGGAAAAAAGGTGGATGTCCTTGTGCAGCCTAGTCAGAGAGGTCAAATCTGTGAAATGACTTGAAAATGCCGTCTGCCACATTCACAATTCAACATGACTGAGCTATAACAGTCCTGTAAGGAAAAGTGGACTCGTATTGCCTAGATGTGCAAAAGTTGGCAGAGACGTATCCTGACAGACTCAGGCCCCCTGTATTCTTCAAATCCGATTTGCGATTCCGAATTGCGATTCCGATTTTCCCTGGATGCTATAAAATGAAAAACGCAGAAAAAAACCCAGCATGCAATACTGATTAATAGCACATAAAATTACGTTAAAATCTCAAATCGGACTTCGCATGTAGTGTGCAAGATGCTGTAATTAAAGTAAATAGTTGTAACAAAACGCTCTGACATGGAAAAGGGGTGAGGGTATTCTTTCATCAATTTCAGTGATTATTATTTTTTTTTTTTTTATTTCACTTGGCTGTTTAAAGTTACATTGAATATAAACAGCAGGGAAAGTTATTTTTGCGTGTCTTTATTTCAGGATGCAAAGCAACACAATATGAATATTTTGAAGGAGGTGCTTATTTCTTCTACCTGCTGTATTTTTATTAGTAGGGATGAGCAAGAACACCTCTGGAAATCTCATGAGTATTTACTTGAACTTTGGTTACTTTTGCAATTTTTACCAAAACAGCAGAGGCAGCAAACTGCTCCAAAATATCAGCCACTTACATGCCTGATATTTAACTATTTCAGGCAGATAAAGAAAAAAAAGGAACACAGCATAGTTATTTGTGTGCTAGGCACTGTACATACACATGTCTATCTCATCATGTCACATGTCCATTCGGGTATCCTTTAAGCTAACAAAGTATATTATACTGGCTGCCTCCTCCCCTGGTGGTCCCAGTGATCGAGCGACCACCAGGGGAGGAGGCAGCTGTGTATGTAAACACACAAGCACACAGATCCTGACCCCCCCCTGCCCCCTGATCGCCCACAGCACCCCTCAGACCCCTCCCCCTGATCACCCCCTCAGACCACTGTTTGCACCCAATCACCCATCAATCATTCCCTGTCACTGTCAATGCTATATTTTAGATTAGGCTCTAATCAGCCCCCTAGGGGCTCCTGATCCCCCCCCACACCCTCAGATCCTCCTCAGACCCCCCCCCCCCTGTGTACTGTATACATCTATTCTCCCCTGTAATCACCCACTGATCACCTGTCAATCACCTATCAATTACCCCCTGTCACCACCTGTCACTGCCAACCATCAGATCAGACCCTAACCTGTCCCTTGCAGGCACCTGATCACCCGCCCACACCCTCACATCGCCCGCTGACCCGCCTTCAGATCACCCCCAAGTGCATTGTTTACATCTGTTCTCCCCTCTAATCACCCACTGATCACCCATCAATCACCCCCTGTCACTGCTACCCATCAGATCAGACCTTAATCTGCCCCTTGCGGGCACCCAATCACCCACCCACACCCTCAGATCGCCCTCAGACCCCTTCTGATCAACTCGCCAGTGCATTGTTTGCATATATTCTCCCCTGTAGTCACCTACTGATCACCTATCAATCACCCCGTCACCCCCTGTCACCACCTGTCACTGCTACCCATCAGATCAGACCCTATTCTGCCCCTTGCGGGCACCCAAACACCCGCCCACACCCTCAGAGACCCATCAGACCCCCCCTCCCCCAATCACCTCCCCAGTGCATTAATTGCATCTATCCTCCCCTCTTATCACTTCCTAAGACACCCATCAATCACCTCCTGTCACTCCTACCCATCAGATCAGGCCCTAATCTGCCCCCTGCAGGCTTTTGATCACCCACCCACACCCTCAGACCCCCTCTGATCAACTCACCAGTGCATTGCTTGCATATATTCTCCCCTGTAATCACCTACTGATCACCTACCAATCACCCCATCACCCCCTGTAACCACCTGTCACTGCTACCCATCATATCAGATCCTAATTTGCCCCTTGTGGGCACCCAAACACCCGTCCACACCCTCAGAGACCCCTCAGACCCCCCCTGATCACCTCCCCAGTGCATTGATTGCATCTATCCTCCCCTCTAATCACCCCCTGAGACACCCACCTCCTGTCACCCCCTAGCACTCCTACCCATCAGATCAGGCCCTAATCTGCCCCCCTGCGGGCTTCTGATCACCCACCCACACCGTCAGATCCCCCTCAGAACCTCCCCCCCTCCTCCCCTCACTATCCTAGTGATCTAAAAACAGTGATCAGTGAAAACGGTCACTTTTTTAGTATCACTAGTGTTAACAGTTAGGCCTGTTATTTAGCTAGGGCCCTTCGTTGGGTAGTTAGCGTCAGTTAGCACCCATCCCACCACACCGCAGTCACTAATTAGTTGCTGATTAGCATCATCACTGTCGCTAATCAGCATTGCTACTATATAGCATCTGTAAGTGATCATTACTGATCACAGTCAGATCTATATTAGAGTCACTAGGATACACTAAAAATGCAGTGTTTGTCCAATCAGGCCTGATCGTTCGCCTGCACTTGCGTTCAGCCCGCCCCACCGCAGTGACAGAATTTTTTTTCTGATCACTGCAAAAACACTGTACAATAGCTGTGGCGCTGTAAAGATCAGTTTTGATTTTTTTTTTTAATCAAAACTCAGTGACCACAGCTTTCTACTTCACAAGTACTCCCTTTTACTAGGTAGGTGCTCTTTTTCCTGGGTAGTCTCAGAGGAATACCCCCTAAATTTAGCAGTCCACAATGGCAAAAAAGGGGTATTTCGCTGAAGAGGCAGCCGAGATTCTGGCCCAGTGGGGTGGATGCGATTGGGAAGCCTCATCCGACAAATCATCCGGGTCAGAATATGAACCGGTGAACAGCAGTGGCTCTCTGACCGATAGCAATGACGAGGTTGAGGTCCCGGCTAGAGCCAGGTGTACCACACCCCATGTCACTGGACCGCAGGATCAGAATCAAGGGCAGCAGAGTGGTGCTAGCGCTGATCCGAGTTTTCTTGGGGAGGCATGCACCAGCAGCGTAGCATCTCCTGGACCTAGCACCAGTACTACCATAGACCCTGGTGAAGTGGCGAGCACCAGAATGGTAGTAGAAACTGGTTCGGTGGCACGTGCATTAAGACCCGAGTCGCAGCCACCAGCAAAACGGGCCCGTACTACCCATAGTTTCCCAGAGGTGCTGGCAAATCCCAATTGGCAATCCCCTGGTTCCGCCGCACCCGTATTGCCCCCCCTTTCACCGCCCAGTCTGGAGTCCAGGTGGAGATAGATAATCTAGGATCGGCCCTAGACTTTTTTCATCTGTTCTGCACCGTGGATCTCGACGACTTAATTGTGGCTGAGACCAACCGTTATGCCACACAATACGCAACCGCCAATCCGAGAAGCTACCATGCCCAGCCTTTTCAGTGGAAACCACTCCAAGTTTCTAAACTTAACATTTTTTGGGCCTTCTCCTTAACATGGGTCTAGTCAAAAAGAATGTATTGCGGTCTTATTGGTCTACGCACCCAATACATCACATGCCCATGTTCTCTGCTGCCATGTCCAGGTCACCATTTGAGAACATCCTGCGATTCCTGCACTTCAGTGCCAATACAACCTGTCATCTAAGAGGCCACCCTGCTTATGACTGGTTCCACAAAATGTGGTCCCTCATAGACCACCTGTCATCAAAATTTGCAGATGCTTATACCCCTGAACAGTCATTTTGAGGCATTTGGTTTCTAGACTACTCCTCACAGTTTAGGGCCCCTAAAATGCCAGGGCAGTATAGGAACCCCACAAGTGACCCCATTTTAGAAAGAAGACACCCCAAGGTATTCCATTAGGTGTATAACATATACGCTATAGCAGCATAGAGGGTGATATAGCGTCTGGGAACGCGGAAAATCAGCCGCGTTCCCAGCCTGTCGGCGGCTGTCGCCGAACCCGGAAGTAGCCGCCGACGGGGACAGGACGATCGGAGCGGGTCTGCGAGGGCACCATCCAGCTTCGGGGGGCTGAGGGATGCCCAGGGTGAGTAAAGATCATTTTTATTTTAGACTTAAGTTTTCCTTTAAGTGGTTAAATGCACAGAAACAAAATCATCATCATTGGCCGCCACATCTTTTTCAGATGATTGTTGCTATGTCTGTGGGTATCATCTGTTATTGTTGCCACATCTTAGCTTGTGGCTGTGATGATCCACTCAGCTGGCTGCACTGGCAGACAGCTGTTTGACCATTCCTCTAGTCTGTGGGCTGCAGGTCTCTGAAAGAGAGACCTGTCTTTCCATTACAAGTTTCTGGTCTGTTCTGCTGCTGAGGAATTTGCATACACTCGTTATGCAAATCCCCTACCTGCCTCCTTTGATGACTGGCAGTATAAAGAGCTATGTTTCCCAGAGTCCTTTGCTGGTCATTCCTTCAGGGTTTGTAGTAAACACTCCTAGAGTGTCAGCCATGCTACTTCTTGTTAAAGTTAGCTTACAGTAATTCATGGGACTGCACTAGGTAGTTTCCCTAGTGCAGTTAGGATTGCATATCTGTTTGTTTGTCTGTTGCAATTGTCCTGTCCCAGCGGTGGTCGACAGGAAATCGTTCTGTGTGTCTGGGTGCTAACCGGAACAGCGGTTGTTACTGGTAGCCCCTTCTGATCTGTCTTGCCTGGATCGCACTCGCCTTGCGCTAGTGCTGTGCATCCTTCTGTTCTGTCTTCCTGGATCGCACTAGCCTCTAGCGCTAGCGCTGTGGATCCTTCTGATCTGTTTTCTTGTTCCTGAGTTTAGATCGCACTAACCGCTAGCGTTAGCGGCTGTGGATCTTTCTGATCTGTGTTCCTGCTTGGATCACACTTGCTCTGGCGGAAGAGCGGTGGATCCTTTCTGCCTAGTTCTTGTTTCTTGTTCGTCTGTCTTGTCTGATACGGGCGCTTGCTGTAGGCTCGGTGAGGTAACCGTTAAGCAAGCGTTCACGTTCTTTGTTTTGTGTTTGTCTGTCGGTGGTTAGTTAGGCGTGCTTGTCTCTGCTGTGCTTAACAAGCGGGGACCGCGCATAAACGCGTTCGCTGTTGCGAATGAGTGCGGTGTTCGGGTTAGTTAGCGTTTGTTATTTTCTTTATCATTCTCATTGTATTATTTGCTGTGCCTTTGCTCCTCTTGTGTTCTGTTCTAGTCTGTCTTGTGTCACTTCTGGCGATCGCCTTTCTCGCGATCGCGTTCCTACTTTTGTTTCTGCTGATGTGTGTTCACCGTCGCAGGGTCGCGACTAGATTGGTGAACACACATTTGTCCTGTCCCTGTGCTCTTTCTCTTTATGGGCTGTTCAGCCCCGCATTGTCTTGATCTGTACAATCCCCAACTGGCTTCTGTGGCCGTGCAGCGATTGTACTCGTCTGCACTCCACAGCGCCATCTGCCGCTTGAAATTGCCCTCTGCTGGTGCATTGCACCTAGCCTGGGTTCACCCAATTCTACGCTTGTGGAAGGTTTTTGCTGTGTCAGTGCGCATCTCGTGCGCTGACCACGAAAACGATTCCGCAAACGTTACAGTGGCTAAGTAAGCTGATAGCAGCATGGCATTTCTTGCCACATTTGTCGCAGATAAAATGTGGATCGGTCGGTGTGGCCGTTTTTATGGTTCCTTTGCTGATCCCAATTCACTTCACTAAGTGGAAACGCAGAGGCAGTTAACTACACCAAAATACAGCAAGCTGCATTTTTTAAATGCAGAAAAACAAAATGGAGAGGTGGAAAAGGGGCATGACAATTTACATTATTTTGCCACTGTCCATTATCCTTGTGATTCACAGGGCCAGATTTATCAACGCATTACCGACAGTTTTTTCTTCTTAATATGTTCTAACCAGCAGGGAGAACAGTTCTGCATGATAAGAACCTTCTTAAATCCTAGGTAATAGTGGCAATTTAGCATGAATTTCTAGACCTGCACTACAGTTAAGAAAAGTGCAAATCCATCCCTAAACTGGCGCAGATTAAGAAGTGCTTGATAACAGTTCTACAGATGTAGAACTGCAAGCTAGACATGTTTGCAGAGTGCAGGCTAGACATGATTTGTGATGTGCTCCTCCCATCCTCTTCAGAGCCTGCTGCTATCAATACAACAGATGTATTCAGGGCCGGGCCGAGGCATAGGCTGGAGAGGCTCCAGCCTCAGGGCGCAGTGTAGTAGGGGGCGCAGAATTCATACAGCTGTCATTCCTAATTGTGTTTGAAGCAGAAAGAAATAAGAAAAGGGGATACATGGCAGTGACTGCAAGCCAGATAACTAGATATTAAAGGGGAACTTCAGCCTAAACAAACATAATGTCATTAAGTTACATTAGTTATGTTAATTAAAATAGATAGGTAATATAATCTCTTACCCACCCTGTTTTAAAAGAACAGGCAAATGTTTGTGATTCATGGGGGCTGCCATCTTTGTCATGGGGGCAGCCATCTTTTTGGTTGAAAGGAGGTGACATGGAGAATGAAACACAGTTCCAACTGTCCTGTGTCCTGATAACCCCTCCCAGCTGCACACGCTAGGCTTCAAATGTCAAATTCAAAATGTAAAAAACAAAAATTGCACCAAAACAGCAGAACGAGAACAACAACATCAGAAATCCCATCATGCTTTGCACAGCATCAGGGGAAAAATGCCCGGGCAGTTTTCTTCTGTGCAGCTAAAAATGAGGCATGTATAAGAGAAACAAAGTTCTGATGCTGTGAAACTGTTAAAGAAACACCAAGCCTTTTCAGTGCTGCTGAGTCGATTTTTAGTCCGGAGGTTCACTTTAAGGTGTTGGGGAGGTTGTGGGCCCTGTGGCGCCTCTTAGTCTAATATCAATCAGTGTGTAACGGCTGGGGAGGCAGGGATGGAGGGGCGCACTTTGGTGTCTCAGCCTTGGGTGCTGGAGGACCTTGTCCCGGCTCTGGATGTATTGGTTACCTCAGCAACAGCAATTCCCCTCATACACTGTCTGAGAGACTCCTCTTAGCTACTCCTATTTTACAACAGTTTTAGAAGGAATCTGCACTATCTAATGATTTCTTAAGATGCCTGAGACAGTTCTGAACGGATTTCTAAAAACCTACCAATATTTTGTCTCAGGCACTCTTGATAAATCTGGCCCACAGAACCTATGCGATCCAAAAATGGAAAACATTCTGATTGTGCTTATCAGAATTGTCAGCATTTTGCCACATTGCACTGCCGTACTGGCCATTGATTTGAATGGCCTACTCAGGAATCGCACGTCACACATTTTTGCATTTGCGTTTTTTTCCTGCATTTTACAATTGGACAGGACTCTGTTTTTTCCTGCACAACGTGAGCGTTCCTGACTGAAGTGTATGTCACCGCAATCTGAAAACTCGAGAATGACTGTGGAAAATACGATCACAAATACAGACACAAAAATAATGCAGTGTGCCGTAAACCAACCAAAGCGCTTGTAAAATTGTTTGAGGAAATGTGCTTGCAGCCCTAGCCAACAGCAGTTTGTGGTCACTGAAGAGCAAAAACAATGTAAAAGTGAGAATTGAAATAACATCTCTACAGCAGAGCGCCTCTGGAGCATCAAGACAGCAATTCCATATTGGAAGGGTGCATGTACTCCATGCTAACCACTAGATGGTACTAAAGGACTATACCATAAACCAGGGACTGAACTACATAAAAAAAAGTGAATGCATACTTACAATGCATCTAGCAATTTGCATGAATAACTACATCTGTTGATGAGGCTTGAGGACAGGTTTCACCCGCATATACATTTAGCAGTCTTTGTACAGACATGCACACTTGGCTTGGCTTAATGGCAGGCTCTTACACAAATGTGAAACAGAATTTAACAAGGCATGTTTTGTATACTCTACAGTGAGTTTGAACTCCCCTAAGCTAAACAGGATGTTGCACTGGAACTATCAAGTTCAGAAGTAGGGTTTATCAATGAGAGACAATTTTTCTGAAATTAAAGAGACACTGAAGCGAAAAAAAAATTATGATATTATGATTTGTATGTGTAGTACAGCTAAGAAATAAAACATTAAGATCAGATACATCAGTCTAATTGTTTCCAGTACAGGAAGAGTTGAGAAACTTTAGTTGTTATCTCTATGCAAACAAGCCATTAAGCTCTCTGACTAAGTTAGTCGTGGAGAGGGCTGTTATCTGACTTTTATTATCTCAACTGTAAGTGAACTGTTTACTTTTTCTCTGCTAGAGGAGAGGTCATTACTTCACAGACTGCTCTGAAAGACTCATTTTGAATGCTGAGTGTTGTGTAATCTGCACATATTATAGAATAATGCAATGTTAGAAAAAACACTATATACCTGAAAATAAAAGTATGAGAATATTTTCTTTGCTGCTAATCTTCTAGAAATTATTCATAGTACACAAACAATTCATCATATCATATATTTTTATTCCGCTTCAGTGTCTCTTTAAGCACATTCTACGCAATTTGCAATACTTTTTTCATAAAAATAGAAAATAAGCATTTCACTGATCACTTCTTTTAAATAGGTTAACTACTGATTCCTGTCAACTTGCTTGACTAATCAACTGACAGGTTATTAATCCGCTGTGTAAAGTAGAAAAAATACAATTACAGTGACATTTTCAGCTTATTCCTGGGGGGAGTGGAAGGGAATGGTGCAAGCAGCTGCATTTGTGGGGGATGTACAATAGTAAGTGGTCCAAAATATATACTGTGGCCAAATGATTTTTTTTCAAGTGCAAGTGTACTCCTATATAACCATGAAGCTATCATGAAAGCTGGACATACACATACTGATTTTTCAGTTCGATTCCTGGCTAATTTGATCACTTTGATCCAATCAGCTAGTAATCAGTGATGAGCGAAAATGCAAAAATTCTTTTCGCCGAATTTCGTTTCGACAGGCGAATTTTTGATCGAATATTTTTGCGTTTATTTTCGCGTAATGCCCGTTATTTTCGTGTTAAATTCGTAGTTCATCATGTACGTATTTCCGCATAGTGGTAGTACCGCTATGCGAAGCTTAGCCACGCATGTCTTAGCGGATTATTGCGGACATTATTCTGCATAAGCGTCTGCATACAGTGACGTTTCTTGCAGATTATTGCGGACATTTTTCCGCATAAGCGTCGCATACAGCAAAGTTTCTTGCGGATTATTTCGGACATTTTCCCGCAAAAGAGCATAAGCGTACGCATACAGGGAAGTTTCTTCAATTTTCGATGCTGGTCGAAAGCGCGAATATTTCTGAAGATTTCCGCGAAAAATTGGCCGAATTCGAAAACGGGATTTTCAATGAGAAAATGACTTGGGCGAAAATTTGCAAGCAAGACTGCTAGTAATCTATTATCCTAACATATGCAATCAATTCCCTTTCAATGAATTCTAAGTAGTTTATCGATTAAAAGTCTGATTGGGCATATCACAAAAATGCTATGCAGGGGGTGGGGCAGCAGCAGTGGAGATCAATGTCACTAAAAATTGTAGTGCATTGAGCAATACAAGGCTTGTGGTTGAAACAATGCTTGATAGATTTGTAGAGAGACTGACAGTGGCGTGTAGGTAAGGAATTGATCATTATCCAATCATTTTTGCCAGATTAGATTGGTTTGGCATATCAGCTCCTAATCGCTCCATGTATGGCCAGCTTTAGTCAGATCACGAAGGCCTGGGCACACTGTAACGTTGCTGTGTGGATTTCAGCAACATGTTTAAGGCCTCTTTCACAGTGGGACGTTAAAGTTGCACGTTACAAAAAATTATAATGCAGACTAATGCACAGCAATACAAAGTCTGTGCGACATTCACAGTGCACACGTTGCGTTGTGTGTAACGTGTAGCAATATTTAGAAAGTGCTGCATGCTGTGTGTTTAGCAATCCATTTGCTGCGTTATGTGTGTTGCACATGCTCAGTAATGTGTTTTGTTGGTTTTTTTTAAATGTAACGCATGCACCGTTTTCGTTCCATCACTATGCGACAAAAACGGCGCACCAAGAGACACACAACGCAGTGCAAAATAACGTCTAATTGCATAACCTACATGCGCTGCGTAAGGGGCACATTGTGCGACTTTAACGCCGCATCAAACGCAACGTCCCACTGTGAAAGAGGCCTAAATGCCGTCCAGTAAAAATAGAGAGAAAGAAACGGGGCTCACTTCTTAAAATCCCTTTATTCTGGCGGGGAAGTAGCAGGTACAGAGCAGTGGGAGTATCAGGTGCGGTTTATCTAATACCTGTTTGAAAAGTGAAGAATATCTTTACTTTACTTTTTTGCATGAAATATCTTGAAACAGTCCATTTTTGTTCTAGCTATCAGCAACAAATTCAACACCGGTTCTTTTCAGGGAGAATTAATACAAATGGAGGAAGGACATGTAAAATCTGTCTTCTGAAGGGTTGGCTGGGAATGAATGTGAATCCCTAGAATCTGAACAGCAAATTTACAATAAAATCTGAGGGAGAGCAGACTTCTCTGGAGTGGCTGTAATGATGACCTCCTCGAGATCCAGCTGAAATTCTTCGAGTCAAATTATTTAGCTGTGGCCATACTCTTGAGATTAGGTAGGGGAACAGGGGCATAACAATAGCCCCTTCGACCCTCGCCATTGAGGAGGGAGGGGGATGGGAGCTGAGCAGGGGTGGGATCGAGGGGGGGGGGGGCTATTACAGTACTGCATAAGGGCCCAGCTATTAAAGAACAACTATCAAAGAAACTGTTTTCTTTTGTAACAAAGTCGGCTTCGGGAAGGCAGGGATGTACCATGTGGGTAGGTTCTGTCACTATTCACAGATTAATGATTTACTGTTTGTTTCTGCCCTGCTAACACACACACTGCTTTATCACAAATTATATGAGAACAGGTGAGAGATTATTTAGCTACAGATAAAGGATTTGGACAGAGCAACTGCCATTCACTAAGTGCTTTTAAAAATAAATAAAAACCTGAAAATCCCCAATGAAGAGATGGACTATTCCAAAACCTGTCGCTTCTGCCAGATTTCTACTACTTACTGTAAGTGACAGCAACATAGGAGAAAAATAATTTATGGCTCATTTTACTCTGGAAAAAAACTTACTTCTTATTTGTATATGTTTGCACATATTTTAAAATTTTTCGCCTTAGTGCCCTTTTAACCATTTATGCCGCGTGGACGTGAGCCTCACGTCCGCAGCGGCAGCTGCTACAGCTGCAGGGAAGCGATAGTCATGTCCCTGCAGCTTGGGGGGCTGTGCGGGCGATCATGTGGGTGGATGCCGCGATCGCGATGTTGCTGGTAGCACGGGGGATTGGCTGCAGGGGACAAAAATCCCCTGTGCCAATCCGTACATGTCCGCCGAGAATAAACACTGTTTTTTGTTCAAAAACAGTGTTTATTCTTAAATAGAACCGCTGCGCTTCCTTCCGCCACCGATAGTTAGATTTAATCTCCCCGCAGGACACAGTGATCATATCCTTCCATTGAAGCCTGCGTCACTTCCCTAGTTACAATGTAGCAACACATTGTTTTCTATGTAGCGTACTTATATGCTCATAGGATTTGCTCAGCAGGGACATCTTGTGGCCAAATAGTAAAATTACACCTATTGAAAAAAAAAATGTCAGGAGGGAATATTATTATAAATGTATGGGCTAAAAATTAAAGATGGATGTAAAACTGAAAAAAAGTTACCTTTATTTTCAAAATAAAATATTGTCACCTATATAGCGATATAATTTTAATGCTGCAATAACTGGGACAAATGGGCAAATAAAATGTGTGGTTTTTAATTACGGTAGCATGTGGTATTTTATACCTATAATGGCCGAAAAATGAGAAATAATTTTTTTCATTTTTTTTTCTTAAAGGGGAACTGTCACCAAAATCTTAAAATTTAAAACACATACAAAGTGCATTTCTTCCCGAGTAAATGAGCCATTAATTACTTTTCTCCTATGTTGCTGTCACTTACAGTAGATAGTAGAAATCTGACATTACCGACAGATTATAACCTAGCCCATCTTCTCGTAGGGGGGTTCTAAGGGTTCTCTTCATTTTTAAAAGCACTTTGTATAAAGATTTTTTAGGGAATGTCTTAATAAAGAACTAGTAAAAAGGCCCGCCCAACGGGTGCTAGGTCACAGCCGCTACCCCCCCACAATGCACGCACATACGCGCCCCGCTTGCTTGTTCCCCACCACTGTCTGAAGTATATGCACACAGGGAGCTGCTTGCTTGGCAGTTGGAAAAAGCTGTTATTTCCCACAATGCAATGAGAACCTCTGTGAACCACACACAACAAACTGTCAGATCCGGCCCTGTGTCCTAACTGCCCTGGCTGCGCACATGCTCAGTACAAAAAAGCCAAGGACACACAACCATTCAGTTGATGACGCAGAGACACTTGCATTTTATTGTATAGAATAAAGGCCATGCTGAGAATCCCCTATGGAGAGATGGACTAGCCCAAAATCTGACGGTAATGTCAGATTTCTACTACCTACTGTAAGTGACAGCAACATAGGAGAAAAGTAAGTTATGGCTCATTTTACTCTGGAAGAATTGTACTTATTTGTATGTGTTTTAAATTTTAAGATTTTTGCGACAGTTCCTCTTTAACCACCTTAGCGGTATGGACGAGCTCAGCTCGTCCATTACCGCCAGAGGGTGCCGCTCAGGCCCTGCTGGGCCGATTTTAATGAAATAAAGTGCAGCACACGCAGCCGGCACTTTGCCAGCCGCGTGTGCTGCCTGATCGCCGCCGCTCTGCGTCGATCCGCCGCGAGCAGCGGCGAAAGAGGGTCCCCCCAGCCGTCTGAGCCCTGCGCAGCCGGAACAAATAGTTCCGGCCAGCGCTAAGGGCTGGATCGGAGGCGGCTGACGTCAGGACGTCGGCTGACGTCCATGACGTCACTCCGCTCGTCGCCATGGCGAAAAAGTAAGCAAAACACGGAAGGCCGCTCATTACTTTTGGCCGCCGGAGGCGATCAGAAGAACGCCTCCGGAGCGCCCTCTAGTGGGCTTTCATGCAGCCAACTTTCAGTTGGCTGCATGAAATAGTTTTTTTTTTATTTAAAAAAAACCCTCCCGCAGCCGCCCTGGCGATCTTAATAGAACGCCAGGGTGGTTAAAGGGACTTCGAGCTCAACTTAAAAATGAAAATAGTACTTACCTGGGGCTTTCTCCAGCCCAGTGCTGGTCGGGAGGTCCCACGATGGCGTCCTGGCTCCTCTCCTAGGCCCCGCTCCGGAACAGCTGCCCGGCGGTAGCCCGGGCTGCTTCTTCCGTGTATGAGGCGGCTGGCGTCACCACACCGGCCGCCTCGCGTCATCACGGTGGCCGGCGTGGCAGTACGGCACATGCACGCTTTAATCGCGCATGCGCAGTACTTTCACGCCGACCACCCAAAAAAAGCCTAATTGGTGGTGGAAAAAAACAAGGTATAGATCATTTCTTTGTGATAAGTGGTGATAAAGTTATTGGGGAATGAAAGGGAGGAGCGCTGAAATGGAAAATTCCTCTTGTCCATAAGGTGAAAAATACCCGCGGGCTGAAATGTTTAAAGTGGACCTGAACTCTTGCTCAGGACAGAAGGAAAACGTAGAGAAATGCACCGAGGCCTTGTTCACATTGCGTTCGGCTGGCGTGTCCGTCCGCAGTGGGCTTTTTTGTCTGGATTTTTTAAAGCATTTTCCGACGATCTTCTGCGCGTTCACTCATTTTTGTGGGAGATTTTGTAAGCACTTTTGCTGAGCGCTTCCGTCTTTTGATCCAGAAAAAAATCCGGAAACACCTGCAGCTTGCTCCATCCTTCACCCACACCTTCCCAGTCAGGTACCCCCTCACCTCGTTATCGGGACAACATTAAAGTGAACCTTAAGTGTCCAAAAAAAATTGAGTTTTACTCACCTGGGGCTTACCTCAGCCCCCTGCAGCTGATCGGTGCCCACGACGAGTCGCTCTGATGCTCTGGGTCCCGCTGGCGGCCACTTCCGGTATCACCGTCAGGACCTGTCAGGCTGGGGAACGCGGCTGATACTACGCGTTCCCAGCCAAAATAGCACCCCTATGCGGACATATGGCCGCATAGGGGTGCTATTTTGGCTGGGAACGCGTAGTATCAGCCGCGTTCCCCAGCCTGACGGGTCCTGATGGCGAAACCGGAAGTGGCCGCCAGCGGGACCCGGAGCATCAGAGCGACTCGTCGTGGGCACCGATCAGCTGCAGGGGGCTGAGGTAAGCCCCAGGTGAGTAAAACTCAATTTTTTTGGACACCTAAGGTTCACTTTAAAGAAATCCTGCAACTAAAAAAAGTTCCCCTGGGGGGTACTCACCTCGGGTGGGGGAAGCCTCCAAATCCGATCGAGGCTTCCTCCATCCTCCTGTGTCCCACTGCAGTCTTGCTGTGCCCCTCCAAACAGCTGGGATGTAAATATTTACCTTCCCGGCTCCAGCGCAGTATCGGCTCTCTGCTCGGAGATAGGCGGAAATAGCTGATCAAATTTACTCAAGAATTGAAGTGGTTCATTACGGCTCACATACGTGTCATGTATTGAAAAAAATCCACAAAATAGCTGATCACTGTCGGTCCGCTCTACTGCGCAGGCACAAGTCTCGCGTAGTAGAGTGAACCTGACAGAGATCGGCTTTTTCCATCTATCTCCGAGCTGAGAGCCACAACAGCGCCCCCGCTGGAGCCAGGGAAGGTAAATATATCAGCGCTGGTCAGGCTTGTCGGGGAGGATTCCAGGAGGCTTTGGGAGAGCCAGTGCTGGATTCCCTGCAACTACAGGGATGGGGGAAGCCTCATTGGGACCCTAAGGCTTCCCTCTCCCGAGGTGAGTACCCCCCAGGGGATTTTTTTTTGTTACAGAGTCTCTTTAAGTCACTTCTTTCCAGGAATCCTTTTGAGTGGATTTTCTTCTACCATACTTATACAGCACCGTCCTTGCTGCTTTCATACGGTCGTGGCATACGGTGGGGATGCGGCTGTAGACGTTTTTGAGCTCCCTCCAACATATGTAGCAACTGCAGATTCTCCAGTCCGGCTCGGAAGTTTCAGCAACCGCCCTAGAAGACGACACCTGGAGTATAAGACAACCCCCAACTTTCGAGAAGATTTTCATGGGTTAAAATACGTCTTATACGCCAGAATATACAGTACATGCTTTTTGTTTAAAGGTTATTATGCTGTTGAGTATCTTTTAGAGCAGAGAGGAGTTCTAAGTTCAGATCCACTTTAAGTTTAGAACTCTTGGCTGAATGCATAAAGCAAGAACATACAGTTGATGGCTTAATTATGAGAGGCATTTAACACCAACATTTTAGCATTAGAGGTGTACCGAACGGTTCGCCGGCGAACGGTTCCAGGCGAACATTGGGGGTTCGCGTTCGCCTGCGCCAGGCGAACTTTTCCGGAAGTTCGATTCGCCCCATAATGCACTATGAGGGTCAACTTTGACCCTCTGCATCACAGTCAGCAGGCACATTGTAGCCATTCAGGCTACAGTAAGCCCTGGAGCCCCACCCCCCCTTATATAAGGCAGCCTCCGGCGGCCATTACAGTCACTCGTGTGCCTGCTAGAGAGGGGAAAGGGACAGCTGCTGCAGACTTTTTCTCTTAGGGACAGATTAGTTAGGTTCTAGGCTGCTTTGCTTGTTCCTGACTGATTAATATTGCTTTTAAAGCACCCAGCAACAGCTCTTTTCAGAGCTCAACCTGTACATTTTTTTTTTCTGACACTTTTGTTGCATGCACAGCCTTGCTAATTGATAGTGTGTGTGCCACTGCCAGCAGCCCAGCACATTCAGTGACTGACTGCCTGTGTGTGTGACAGGGAGCTGCACATTGTACTACCCAGTACTGTATATATCCCAGTACCTGTTGTGTTTACTTAACCCACCTCATCACTGCATATACCTAGCTTTGTGTTGAGTGAACCCAGCTCACTGCATCTAACTACCCAGTACCTGTTGTGTTTACTTAACCCACCTCATCACTGCATATACCTAGCGTGTTGAGTGAACCCAGCTCACTGCATCTAAGTCTAACTACCTGTTGTGTTGAGTGAGAACCCACCTCACTGCATCTTAAGTACCTTTACTGTATACTGTTCAGTGAACCCAGCTCACTGCATCTAACTACCCAGTACCTGTTGTGTTTACTTAACCCACATCATCACTGCATATACCTAGTGTGGTGTTGAGTGAACCCAGCTCACTGCATCTAACTACCTGTTGTGTTGAGTGTGAACCCACCTGGCCACCTCACTGCATCTAACTACCTGTTGTGTTGAGTGAGAACCCACCTCACTGCATCTTAAGTACCTTTACTGTTGAGTGAACCCAGCTCACTGCATCTAACTACCTGTTGTGTTGAGTGTGAACCCACCTGGCCACCTCACTGCATCTAACTACCTGTTGTGTTGAGTGAGAACCCACCTCACTGCATCTTAAGTACCTTTACTGTTGAGTGAACCCAGCTCACTGCATCTAACTACCCAGTACCTGTTGTGTTTACTTAACCCACCTCATCACTGCATATACCTAGCCTTGTGTTGAGTGAACCCACCTCACTGCATCTAACTACCTGTTGTGTTGAGTGTGAACCCACCTGGCCACCTCACTGCATCTAACTACCTGTTGTGTTGAGTGAGAACCCACCTCACTGCATCTTAAGTACCTTTACTGTTAAGTGAACCCAGCTCACTGCATCTAACTACCTGTTGTGTTGAGTGTGAACCCACCTGGCCACCTCACTGCATCTAACTACCTGTTGTGTTGAGTGAGAACCTACCTCACTGCATCTTAAGTACCTTTACTGTTGAGTGAACCCAGCTCACTGCATCTAACTACCTGTTGTGTTGAGTGAGAACCCACCTCACTGCATATAGCTAGCATACCCCCGAGATGGACAAAATGGACAAACCAGGTAGAGGAAGAGGTAGAGGCAGACCCAGAGGAAGGCCACCAGGCACCGGCAGGTCTGTGGCTGTGCGAGGTGGTGTTGCTGTGATTTCATGCGGACCTGCCCCAAAATACAGTGCTCAGAAGAAGGCACGTGCCATCACTTCCCAAAATCGTGAGGAGGTGATTGAGTATTTAACACAGAACACCTCATCTCCCGCAGCCACCAGCGCTACAACAAGCACCACATCCGCTGCATTTGACACTTCGCAGGAGTTATTTGGTGGTGGTGGTGAAATCACTGATTCCCAGTCACTACTGCAACAACAACAAGAAGGCGCAGGTACACCACCTCATACGTCTGAGTTAGGTGGCGATAGTATGGACGTAACGTGTGTGGATGGGGATGATGGTGGACCACCTGAAGTTGGTGCACTTGAGGAGGTGTCTGAGGAAAGCGCAGCTGGCCAGGAGGATTATGATGACGATTATACGGATACCACATATGTTCCCGGTAGAGGAGATGACCAGGGGGACAGTTCAGAGGAGGAGTCAGAGAGGAGTAGGAGGAGACGACTCCATGATAGAAGCAGAGGGAGCTCGTCCTCAGAAACAGCTGGGGGCAGTGTCCGGTGCCATGTATCGCCAGCTATGGCCAGGGAGCACACATGCCCTTCAACGTCAGCTGCTGCTGATGCCACCGTAGCGCCATCACCCCAGGGGGCCTCAGCGGTTTGGAAATTTTTTCACGTGTGTGTCTCAGATCGGAGCAAAGCCATCAGTTGTCTCTGCCAGCAAAAATTGAGCCGTAGAAAGGCCAACTGTCACGTAGGGACAAGTGCTTTACGAAGGCACCTGGAGAGAAGGCACAAACAGCTATGGCAAGAACACCTGAGGAAAAGAAGCACCCCTCAAAAGACAAGCAGCGGAGAACAACCGTGGCAGCCGTCACAGGGGGCTTCTGCTGCTCCACGTTCCCATGGTATTGTTCGTGGCTGGGGGGGAGGAAGAATGGATACACTTTTAAACAATTTAAAAATACAACCATCTAAACTTTCAAACAATTTAAAAATACAACCATCTAAACTTTCAAACAATTTAAAAATACAACCATCTATCATTTTCAAAAAATTTAAAAAAAGGGCAAAAAAACTTGCCCTCCGTAAAACATTCTTGGCAAATGCTTTCGACTTGGTTTGTCTTCCGCTGGCTCAAGGGTCCATCTGACCACAGATGCCTGGTCTGCAAAGCACGGTCAGGGCAGCTACAGCATGGGTCTCAGCAGGCTCCCACTTCGGGCCGCAATCCAACCTTCATTCCCCGCGGTGACAATGGCAGACTTGCCCTCCATAACGGATTCCCGTTAAAGGATTTAAAGTACATTCATTTCAAATACACAGCAGGGCCTCGAAAGTCCGCCTCCTGTATTGTTATTTTTGGTCACTACCTCGGGGCGGGCGTGCATGCCTACCTGCTGCCCTCCTTGGATGTGTGGTGGTAGCCGTTTCTCAGGCTCCACACCGGATTCCATCCCTCATTCCCCGGCCATTACCCGGGGTCACAAATGACAGACTTGCCCGCCTCCATATGATTCTCGTGAAAGGAATGTGGTGTCATCTTTGCCCGCCATAACTGGTTCTCGTTAAAGGATTTAAAGTACATTCATTTCAAATACACAGCAGGGCCTCGAAAGTCCTCCTCCTGTATTGTTATTTTTGGTCACTACCTCGGGGCGGGCGGGCGTGCATGCCTGCCCGCTGCCCTCCTTGGATGTGTAGTGGTAGCCGTTGCTCAGGCTCCACACCGGATTCAAACCTCTCATTCCCCGGCCATTACCCGGGGTCACAATGGCAGACTTGCCCGCCTCCACAGGATTCTCATTGTAGCGGTACTGAACAAGTACACAGCAAGTAGAAAATGTAAATTAAAAACAAAACGTAAGCTTTTTAACAATGCCATGGAAATTTGAGAAGGAAGTCACACATTACCTGACATCACTGAGTGAGGAAGAGCAATCACGCCATGTTGCGCAGTAGTCCAGCATGGCCGTCACTACACAAACAGCTGTTTGCAGTGCTTTACACGGTGAGTTTGGTGTGTTAGTGTGAAGCAGTACTCTAATTACACTCCCTGTTTGATGTATACACATGCAAGATGTTTGAAAGTACGTTAGGCCTGCAATTTAGCATTCAATGTGATTTCTGCCCTTAAAACGCTGCTTTGCGTCACATCCAGATTTTTCATGGGACTTTTGGCATGTATCCCACTCCGCCATGCCCCCCTCCAGGTGTTAGAACCCTTGAAACATCTTTTCCATCACTTTTGTGGCCAGCATAATTTTTTCTATTTTTCAAAGTTCGCCTCCCCATTGAAGTCTATTGCGGTTCGCGAATTTTTCCGCGAACCGAACCTTCTGCGGAAGTTCGAGAACCCGGTTCGCGAACCGAAAATCGGAGGTTCGCGACATCTCTATTTAGCATATGCAGATGATATTTTACTGACTCTTACAAACCCTGTATTGTCCATTAAAAGGAATCTGAAGTGAAAATAAACTCATGATATAATGATTTGCATGTGTAGTACTGCAAAGAAATAAAACATCATTAGCACAGGTATAAGTCTCATATTGTTTCCAGTACAGAAAGAGTGAGGGTTGGTTCACACTGGGGTGATTTTTCAGCGCTTTTGTGATCGCTGGCAATCAGCAAAGCGCTGCTACTAATGTATCCCGATGGATACCTTCACAACGCAGCAGTTGCAATTTCGATTAATCACAAATATGCTGCATGCAGCTTTTTGGGGGCCATTGCGCTGTGATTCTCATTCTAATGAATGGGAATTACAAGCGAAAATCACGCTGAATCACGAGATTTGGGCCGCAAATCGCAATTGCGGAGCTCCAAACGCAGAGTGTGAACTAGACTTTCAGAATCTTCAGTTGTTATCTATGCAAAAGAGCTTCTTTGAGCTCTGCGACTTTATAAAGTCTTGGACAACCCTGTCTTTTGAAGTACTTATCTCAACTGTCTCTCATTGTTTCTTCTTTGTTTATGGTTTTAATGCAGAGAAAAGTTCAAAGGGTCAGTAGCCTGCTCTGTGAAATAATTTAAAATGCTGAGTGTATTGTGGAAACTTAAATTAGAGAATGATGCAATATTATAAAAAAAAGCTATACTCCTGAAAAAAATGACACTATTTTTTTTGCTACTAATGTTCTATAAATTATCCGTACTACACAACAAATTCCTTATATCATGAGTTGGGTTTTTTCTCTTCAGTGTCACTTTAAAGCATGTTTGGAAATTATTGAGAAATGTAGTCAATTAAGATAAACCTGTAATTCTGAACCTAGGATGTAAAGCCAACACTAAAGAGAAGATCAACCAAAATAGGAGGCTTATGTGGAGTACAGAATCAATTTCAAAGTACTATATCTAGGCAAAAGCAGGTTACATATATCATGCACTTTGCTACTATGTACCCACAGACTATTTGTTGTGCAAGGTAACATTATTTTAATACAAAATGTGTTTCATATAAACAATCCACAATATACATAGAGCATGCCACTCACATTTGTGCATGTACTGCATAATATGTCGGTGCTATATAAATACTAAAATAAATAAAGCAAGTTACATATCTACATGCTTTTCTAACATCATGACCTTGATTTCACTAAAGTTTCAACCAACATTGCTGAGTCATGTGGTATCCTCATGAGTACTAATATATACTATTTATAAATGTTGGTACACAGAGGATGTTTATACTTTTATTTTGTTATGATTGACAGACAAGTCAAGAAGATGTTTAAAAGCTTTATTAAACAATCCATACAGATGTGTACAGGTCACCATAGATACAATGGCCTCGATTCATCAAGACTTATCGAATCAATTACCGACAGCTCGGTAAAATACCAAACTCGATAAGTTGATTTCAGGATTCATCAAAGTTATCTACAGCTGTTAGCAAGCGTTCGGTAATCATTCGGTAAGGATGCGATAAAACGGAAGAAAGTGCAATTCATGAAAATTAAAGTGAGCGTGGTTTAGTGTTAAATTTAGGATTAGTTATCTCCTTCACTGCTATGTCGTTATTCCTGTCAGATCATTGCTGACAGAGAAGATGGAGCCATTTGAAGTGGTTATGTATCAGCTGAGAGTGATTCAAAGGCGCAGAAGGGCAAGAATAAGGTCTAGAACCATATCAATTTGCAAGAGAATAGATTTATTTGCTATACCAGGACATCTGTATTTCTCTTGAATCATCTTGTAAGAGAACACAGGCAGTGCCAGGGTTAACTAAATTGCTAGCTGCACTACATTTTTTTCGGAAAAGGCTCCTATCAAGCCGTAGCAGGTGAAATTGTGGGATTGTCCCAAGCCACTTCCAGAATCCTGGTCCAGGTGTTAAGCCCTATTCGGAATGTTGCTACGTGGTGTTCAAAGGACTGCCTTTTTACCCACAATTCCACAGGAATCTTATGGCCTTGTGTTAAATTACCGCTGTAAAATGGAAATATCGACAAGTTACCGAATGGTTACCGCATTGTT
Source organism: Hyperolius riggenbachi (assembly GCF_040937935.1). Classification (NCBI taxonomy): domain Eukaryota; kingdom Metazoa; phylum Chordata; class Amphibia; order Anura; family Hyperoliidae; genus Hyperolius; species Hyperolius riggenbachi. The sequence continues at coordinate 175,853,582 of NC_090649.1, read as the reverse complement.
AGCGATATTTTATCGAAGTCACACCGAATGCGGAAAAACCTTGATGAATACAACTAGAAATCGATAAACTTCGAATTCTGTAATTTAACGAACTGGAAAAAGTTATCGCAAAGACAATGATGAATCGAGGCCATTGTGTATTATTTGTGGTTAAAGTGGCAATCAGCAATATTCAACTTGGAAACAAATGATCTCGGTAATGGTAAAGTAATAGTAAAACATGTACTGTATAAGGCCCAGTGCACATACTTACCATTTTTTCTACTTTTTCTCCCCCAAAAGTAAGTGTGTGTGTGTTCCATCTTATAGTCCAAATGTACCAGATTCCCATCCTCACAAGCAAAAGCAGAGTGTGCAGCAGTAGCCATTACCTGTCCAGGTGGTGCACTCTGGGTCCTCCATTTCCAGCAGGCTAGTTCCATCCTCTGTCTCATGTCCCTTCCAACTTTAGTGGTGCACTCTCACTGCGTGACCCCGTCTCCTATGGGAAAAAAGCACTATAGAAATGTTATCGTATTGTATTGCATGTGTGTGGCTCGTCATGCAGTAAGAGGGCTCCAGTAAAACAGGGAGGGACACAAGACGGAGGACCGACAGTAAAAGACAGTGACTATCGTCCATGTAGACTGATCTGTCCTTGGGGCTTGGAGAATATTCCGTGTTAGTCGTTCGTATCAAATGATTGCTCCATTCAAACTACTCACATGCGTCTAATAAGTCTAAATTTCTAGTTCCTCTCTTTCACACTTACAATATGATCGGCGGACCATCATTGCATTCAACCTGTCAGGGTTTGCTAATTTTCTAGCGACAGTGATCAAGCTTGTGTACAAAGCTTAAAGCACCCCTGAACTGAAGGATAAATCAACTCTTTGACTATCATTCATAAAGCATTACCTCATGCGGTAATGCTGAAAACAGCTGACTTTACCGAGCACTTAGCAAAATGTCAATTCATAAAAACTGTTACCGCATGAAAAGCTCAAATTACCAAGCAGTGAGGTAAATTACCGCCTTGTGCAGTGATTATCTCAACACATGTCACTAAATGTCAATTCATAAAGATTAGAGCAGACGGTATTGGGACGGAGAATACTGTCTGCTTTGAAGAGGCGATAAGGATGCGGATAACAGCAAAGTTACAGGGACTCCGAGGAGCGGTCAAATTTAAAAGAATACACTTACCTGGGGCTTCTTCCAGCTCAGGGTAGGTGGCGAGGTCCTGCGGCGTCCTCCTGGCTCGTCTCCTTCAGCCTCCGCCGGCCCCCGGTTTTCATGCGCAGACCTGTCATGTCGGCCGCCATAAAGCGAAGCGGCCGCCGTAATGACGCATTGCGTCATTAATCAGGAAGAGCCGGCTGACACCAGGCTCGGGTGTCACTGAAAACCAGGGGCCGGCGGAGGCTGAAGGAGATGACTCAGGAGGACACCGCGGGACCTCGCCGCCTACCCTGAGCTGGAAGAAGCCCCAGGTAAGTGTATTCTTTTTAAATTTGGGCACTCCTCGGAGCCCCTTTAATGGAGACAGATCTCCCAGACAGCAGCGGTGAGAGAGTTGAACAAAAAAGGCTTTCCAGAATACCCAGGCTGTGTTTTTTTTAACCTCATGGATACCTGTTTTCATATGTTTTTTACGTCAGAAAGCCTGCATGTGTAACATTACTTGAAGTTCTTCTAAGCTGTGGCAACTAAATAGATTGTTTAGAAAGACTAATAGACAGTTTCAGCGCAGATTCAGGGCAAACAGAGGCAGTTTAAAAAAAAATGCACATCTAAAGGGAAGCTGGGGATGCCTCTTTTATTTAACGCTGTGTCTGCAGGAGAAAATGGGTATCATTCATAAAGCATTTCCGCATGCGGAAATGCTGAAAACAGCTGAATTTACCGAGCACTTAGCAAAGTGTTTATTCATAAAAGCTGTTTCCGCATGAAAAGCTGACATTCCTGAGCAGAGCGATAAATTACCGTCTTGTGCAGTGATTATCTCAACACGTCACCATATGTCAATTCATAAAGATTAGAGCAAGCGGTATCAGCACTGAGATTACCGCTCCCTTTGAAGTAGCGATAACCATGCGGAGAACAGCTAAGCTAATGAGACAGACCTCCCAGGCAGCAGCAGCAGTGAGAGCAGAGCAAATAAGGCATTCCGGAATACCAAGGCTGTGTTTTTCAACCCCTTGGGTACCTGTTTTCAGAATTAGTTCACATCAGAAAGCCTGCATGTGTAACATTTTTTTGAAGATCCTCTAAGTTGTGGCAATTAAATAGATTGTTTAGAAAGACTAATAGACAGATTCAGGGCAAGGAGAGGCAGTTTTTAAAAAATGCACATGTAAAGGGATGCTGGGGCTGCCTCTTCTATAGTAATGCTGTCTCTGGAGGAGAAAAAGTATCAACTCGGCAGCTTCTCATGTTACGCAAACATTCCATCAGCCTACCGCCTGCCTAGTTCGGGAAAATACCGAACTTATATCGCAACTGTAAACATTTTTATGAATGAGCACACAGAAGTCTAAACTACCGAATGCTGGATTTTCCCGCACAGATTTTTTTTACCGCACTGCTTTTATGAATGATAGCCATTGTATCGACTCAGGCAGCTTCTAGTGTTACCGCCAGCCTAGTTCGGGAAATCACCGAACTTCTATCGCAACTGTAAATCTTTTTATGAATTAGCACACAGAAGTCTAAAATACTGAATGCGGTATTTTCCCGCCCTGATTTTTTTTACCAAACAAACTTTTATGAATGAAAGCCATTATTCTCTTTCTCCTTTCCTGCAATGGGCTCTATTCATAAAAGGTTACCGCAAGATTTCCGCTCAAAACGGCGGATTTTCCCATCCATTTAGCAAAGTGGGCATTCATAAAAGCTGTTCCCGCATGAAAATCTACAATCCCAGAGCAGATCGAGAAATTTCCGCCTTCTCCAGTGTTTTGCTAGATTTATCTAGAAAAAAGTAACAAAATGGCCATTCATAAAGTTTAGAAGAAGCGGTATGTGGACGGGAAATACCGCTTCCTCTGATTTTGCGGATTACATACAAGTGAATGGGACAGACCTCCCAAAGAGAGCAGTGCACGGAGGGACTCTGCCGGCTGAAGTGTTTTCGCATGCCTTCCGACAGCTTACAGCGGGAGATCTCCGCTCTTGCATCGCAGCTAGCAAGATTTTTTTGAATGACCACCCAGAAGTGTAAAATACCGCTGCGGTATTTTACCTCTGCGAGTATTTACGCCACAAGTTTTTTATGAATAGAGCCCAATGGGCTCTATTCATAAAACATTTGCGCTAAAAAAAATCTTGGAGGGAAAACACTGCATTGGTATTGTACACTTTTGTGTGCTAATTCATAAAAATGTTTACACTTGCGATAATAGGTCGGGGAATTCCCGCACTAAACTGGCAGTACTGGCTGAGTTGTTACATTTGCTGGCTGAGTTGATACATTTTCTCATGCAGAGACAGCGTTAGTATAAAGGAGGCAGCCCCAGCATCCCTTTACATGTGCATTTTTCTGCCTCTCCTCCTGAATCTGCGCTGAATCTGTCTATTAGTCTTCCTAAACAATCTATTTAATTGCTGCAGCTTAGAAGAAGTTACAGAAATGTTACACATGCAGGCTTTCTGATGTGAAATTTATCTGAAAACAGGTACCCAAGGGGTTAAAAAAACACAGCCTTGGTATTCTGGAATGCCTTGTCTGCTCTGCTCTCACTGCAGCTGCCTGGGAGGTCTGTCTCTCCATTAGCTTGCCTGTTATCGCTGGCTTATCGCCTTATCTAAACAGCCGGGTTTCTCTGCTCACATTCCGCCAGCTCTAATCTTTATGAATTAACTTTCAGTGACATGTGTAGAGATGTCGCGAACCTCCGATTTTCGGTTCGCGAACTTCCGCAGAAGGTTCGGTTCGCGGAAAAATTCGCGAACCGCAATAGACTTCAATGGGGAGGCGAACTTTGAAAAATAGAAAAAATTATGCTGGCCACAAAAGTGATGGAAAAGATGTTTCAAGGGGTCTAACACCTGGAGGGGGGCATGGCGGAGTGGGATACATGCCAAAAGTCCCGGTGAAAAATCTGGATATTACGCAAAGCAGCGTTTTAAGGGCAGAAATCACATTGAATGCTAAATTGCAGGCCTAACGTGCTTTCAAACATCTTGCATGTGTATACATCAAACAGGGAGTGTAATTAGAGTACTGCTTCACACTGACACACCAAACTCACTGTGTAATGCACCGCAAACAGCTGTTTGTGTAGTGACGGCCATGCTGGACTACTGCGCAACATGGCGTGATTGCTCTTCCTCACTCAGTGATGTCAGGTAATGTGTGACTTCCTTCTCAACTTTCCATGGCATTGTTAAAAAGCTTACGTTTTGTTTTTAATTTACATTTTCTACTTGCTGTGTACTTGTTCAGTACCGCTACAATGAGAATCCTGTGGAGGCGGGCAAGTCTGCCATTGTGACACCGGGTAATGGCCGGGGAATGAGAGGTTTGAATCCGGTGTGGAGCCTGAGCAACGGCTACCACTACACATCCAAGGAGGGCAGTGGGCAGGCATGCACGCCCGCCCGCCCCGAGGTAGTGACCAAAAATAACAATACAGGAGGAGGACTTTCGAGGCCCTGCTGTGTATTTGAAATGAATGTACTTTAAATCCTTTAACGAGAACCAGTTATGGCGGGCAAAGATGACACCACATTCCTTTCACGAGAATCATATGGAGGCGGGCAAGTCTGTCATTTGTGACCCCGGGTAATGGCCGGGGAATGAGGGATAGAATCCGGTGTGGAGCCTGAGAAACGGCTACCACTACACATCCAAGGAGGGCAGCAGGTAGGCATGCACGCCCGCCCGAGGTAGTGACCAAAAATAACAATACAGGACTCAGGAGGACCTTTTGCGGCCCTAATTGAAATGAACTAACTTTAAATCCTTTAACGGGAATCCGTTATGGAGGGCAAGTCTGCCATTGTCACCGCGGGGAATGAAGGTTGGATTCCGGCCCGAAGTGGGAGCCTGCTGAGACCCATGCTGTAGCTGCCCTGACCGTGCTTTGCCGACCAGGCATCTGTGGTCAGATGGACCCTTGAGCCAGCGGAAGACAAACCAAGTCGAAAGCATTTGCCAAGAATGTTTTACGGAGGGCACGTTTTTTTGCCCTTTTTTTTAAATTTTTTGAAAATGATAGATGGTTGTATTTTTAAATTGTTTGAAAGTTTAGATGGTTGTATTTTTAAATTGTTTGAAAGTTTAGATGGTTGTATTTTTAAATTGTTTGAAAGTTTAGATGGTTGTATTTTTAAATTGTTTAAAAGTGTATCCATTCTTCCTCCCCCCAGCCACGAACAATACCATGGGAACGTGGAGCAGCAGAAGCCCCCTGTGACGGCTGCCACGGTTGTTCTCCGCTGCTTGTCTTTTGAGGGGTGCTTCTTTTCCTCAGGTGTTCTTGCCATAGCTGTTTGTGCCTTCTCTCCAGGTGCCTTCGTAAAGCACTTGTCCCTACGTGACAGTTGGCCTTTCAATGGCTCAATTTTTGCTGGCAGAGACAACAGATGGCTTTGCTCCGATCTGAGACACACACGTGAAAAAATTCCCAAACCGCTGAGCCCCCCTGGGGTGATGGCACTACGGTGGCATCAGCAGCAGCTGACGTTGAAGGGCATGTGTGCTCCCTGGCCATAGCTGGCGATACATGGCACCGGACACTGCCCCCAGCTGTTTCTGAGGACGAGCTCCCTCTGCTTCTATCATGGAGTCGTCTCCTCCTACTCCTCTCTGACTCCTCCTCTGAACTGTCCCCCTGGTCATCTCCTCTACCGGGAACATATGTGGTATCCGTATAATCGTCATCATAATCCTCCTGGCCAGCTGCGCTTTCCTCAGACACCTCCTAAAGTGCACCAACTTCAGGTGGTCCACCATCATCCCCATCCACACACGTTACGTCCATACTATCGCCACCTAACTCAGACGTATGAGGTGGTGTACCTGCGCCTTCTTGTTGTTGTTGCAGTAGTGGCTGGGAATCAGTGATTTCACCACCACCACCAAATAACTCCTGCAAAGTGTCAAATGCAGCGGATGTGGTGCTTGTTGTAGCGCTGGTGGCTGCGGGAGATGAGGTGTTCTGTGTTAAATACTCAATCACCTCCTCACGATTTTGGGAAGTGATGGCACGTGCCTTCTTCTGAGCACTGTATTTTGGGGCAGGTCCGCATGAAATCACAGCAACACCACCTCGCACAGCCACAGACCTGCCGGTGCCTGGTGGCCTTCCTCTGGGTCTGCCTCTACCTCTTCCTCTACCTGGTTTGTCCATTTTGTCCATCTCGGGGGTATGCTAGCTATATGCAGTGAGGTGGGTTCTCACTCAACACAACAGGTAGTTAGATGCAGTGAGGTGGCCAGGTGGGTTCACACTCAACACAACAGGTAGTTAGATGCAGTGAGCTGGGTTCACTCAACAGTAAAGGTACTTAAGATGCAGTGAGGTGGGTTCTCACTCAACACAACAGGTAGTTAGATGCAGTGAGGTGGCCAGGTGGGTTCACACTCAACACAACAGGTAATTAGATGCAGTGAGCTGGGTTCACTCAACAGTAAAGGTACTTAAGATGCAGTGAGGTGGGTTCTCACTCAACACAACAGGTAGTTAGATGCAGTGAGGTGGCCAGGTGGGTTCACACTCAACACAACAGGTAATTAGATGCAGTGAGCTGGGTTCACTCAACACAAGGCTAGGTATATGCAGTGATGAGGTGGGTTAAGTAAACACAACAGGTACTGGGTAGTTAGATGCAGTGAGCTGGGTTCACTCAACAGTAAAGGTACTTAAGATGCAGTGAGGTGGGTTCTCACTCAACACAACAGGTAGTTAGATACAGTGAGGTGGCCAGGTGGGTTCACACTCAACACAACAGGTAGTTAGATGCAGTGAGCTGGGTTCACTCAACAGTAAAGGTACTTAAGATGCAGTGAGGTGGGTTCTCACTCAACACAACAGGTAGTTAGATGCAGTGAGGTGGCCAGGTGGGTTCACACTCAACACAACAGGTAGTTAGATGCAGTGAGCTGGGTTCACTCAACACAACGCTAGGTATATGCAGTGATGATGTGGGTTAAGTAAACACAACAGGTACTGGGTAGTTAGATGCAGTGAGCTGGGTTCACTGAACAGTATACAGTAAAGGTACTTAAGATGCAGTGAGGTGGGTTCTCACTCAACACAACAGGTAGTTAGACTTAGATGCAGTGAGCTGGGTTTACTCAACACAACGCTAGGTATATGCAGTGATGAGGTGGGTTAAGTAAACACAACAGGTACTGGGTAGTTAGATGCAGTGAGCTGGGTACACTCAACACAAAGCTAGGTATATGCAGTGATGAGGTGGGTTAAGTAAACACAACAGGTACTGGGGTATATGCAGTACTGGGTAGTACAATGTGCAGCTCCCTGTCACACACACAGGCAGTCAGTCACTGAATGTGCTGGGCTGCTGGCAGTGGCACACACACTATCAATTAGCAAGGCTGTGCATGCAACAAAAGTGTCAGAAAAAAAATGTACAGGTTGAGCTCTGAAAAGAGCTGTTGCTGGGTGCTTTAAAAGCAATATTAATCAGTCAGGAACAAGCAAAGCAGCCTAGAACCTAACTAATCTGTCCCTAAGAGAAAAAGTCTGCAGCAGCTGTCCCTTTCCTCTCTCTAACAGGCACACGAGTGACTGTAATGGCCGCCGGAGGCTGCCTTATATAAGGGGGGGTGGGGCTCCAGGGCTTACTGTAGCCTAAATGGCTACAATGTGCCTGCTGACTGTGATGCAGAGGGTCAAAGTTGACCCTCATAGTGCATTATGGGGCGAATCGAACTTCCGAAAAAGTTCGCCTGGCGCAGGCGAACGCGAACCCCCAATGTTCGCCTGGAACCGTTCGCCGGCGAACCGTTCGGTACACCTCTAGACATGTGTTGTGATAATCTCCGCACAAGGCGGTAATTTCCCTGCACTGCTCAGGAATGTCAGATTTTCATGCGGAAACAGCTTTTGTGAATGAACACTTTACTAAATGGTCGGTAAAATCAGCTGTTTCCAGCGGTAAGCATGCGGGAATGCTTTATGAATAGAGGCCATTCTGTTTGTTTACAGTGATCGATGGAATTCTCCATCCTCCAATTTGAACATGGCCATTACCCCATAACAGTTTCCTGGTCAGCACACTGTTAAACTGTAATATCCCCCACTTGAGCCAAAGGGAAACATGGACATTACCTTGCTCATCAGTTGTCCTTACAGATATAACTGACAGCAACCAATATATTTCAGTTCTGACAAAATCTTGTCAGAACTGAAAGGAATAGTTGTAAGAATATGGTGAGCTTCTTAGAGGAAATTAGGTACATCATGTGTTTATTTTAAATAATTGTACTTGGTTCAAGTTCACGTTAAATCAAGGTTTTAGGTTTCTTTTACTATGTGTTGCTATATTTTGCTTGCCCCTGTACATAAGTAGTGTGTGTCTCCACAATTGGCAGCGAGACCTACGCAAGCTCAACCCTAGTGTCCTTGCTGACCCCCTCCATGTCCTCTCCTCCACTCTCCCCACCCTAACCTGTCCTAATCTTGCTGCAGCTCAGTATCGCCAAACTCTCTCATCAGCCCTAGAGAAAGCTGCTCCACCAATATTTCGCCGCAACCGACCCCCTAACCCACAGCCCTGGCGCACTACCCATACTCGCAACCTCCAGAGGAAAATACGCGCCACTGAACGCAAATGGAGGAAAACTAGACTTAACCAGGATTTCCTACAGTACAAGACCAACCTGCTGCAGTTCCACACTGCCCTTGCTCATGCAAAGCAGGAATAATTTACCAAGCTCATCGGAGCACAAGCTTCCAACCCCCGGCGTCTTTTTGCCACTTTCAACTCCCTGCTTAAACTCACCCCCCACCCTCCGTTTCCTCCCTCTCTGCCACAGATTTAGCCACCCACTTCACCAACAAAATTGTCTCCATCCCCCAGGAAATATCCAATCTCCACCTCCCACCCCCTCCCAACCAGCTCCTCCTCCACTCTATCCTCCCCTCACAGCCTTCACTCTTACTACCACCGAGGAAGTCAACCACCTACTGCAGACTTCCCATACCACTACTTCCTCCCTTGACCCCATCCCTTCTGATTTACTCCAGCCTCACTTCACGGAATTGGCCCCAGTCCTCACTGCCCTGTTCAACCTCTCCCTATCCACAGGCACCTTCCCCTCAGACTTCAAGCAGGCCACTGTACTACCCCTGCTCAAGAAACCCTCCCTCGACCCCCCGCTACCCTCCAACTACCGTCCTATCTCCCTCCTTCCCTTTGCCTCAAAACTCCTTGAGCGTCTTGTTCACAAACGCCTGACCCAGTACTTCAATGCCAACTCACTGCTAGACCCCTGCAATCTGGATTTCGGCCTGCCCACTCAACCGAAACTGCTCTCACCAAAGTGGTCAACGACCTTGCCTTAGCTAAAGCTGAAGGTAAATACTCTATTCTCCTCCTCCTTGACCTTTTTAACAGCTTTTGACACAATAGATCATCCCCTACGCCTCCAGTCCTTGGGCATTCACGATCTCACCCTGTCCTGGCTTTCATCCTACCTCTCCAACCGCTCCTTCACGACTGCCTTCAATGAGTCCTCGTCCACCCCCAACCACCTCTCTGTGGAAATCCCCCAAGGTTCGGTCCTTGGCCCCCTACTGTTCACCCTATACACATCCTCCATTGGCAAGGTTATCTCCTCCATGGATTTTAACTATCATCTGTATGCAGATGACACCCAGATCTACCTCCACACCCCTTACATATCCACCACTACCATGGACAAGGTCTCCTCCTGCCTATCAGCCATCTCCTCCTGGATGTCCGCTAGGTTCCTGAAACTAAATCTAGACAAAATGGAATTTATGATCTTTCCACCCCGGCCATCCACGAACCTCTCAGATGTGCATGTCACTGTTAACCACACTACCATTCGCCCTACCTCTCAAGCCCGCTGTCTGGGTGTCACCCTGGACTCTGCACTCTCCTTCACTTCCCACATCCAAAACCTCACAAAGTCCTGCAACTTCCACCTTCGTAACATCAGTAAGATTCGCCCTTTCCTGACCTCTGCCACCACCAAACGCCTCATCCATGCCCTCATAATTTCCCGCCTTGACTACTGCAATGCCCTGCTGACTGGTCTCCCTATGACCCGAACAGCCCCACTGCAGTCCATCATGAATGCGGCAACCAGAATTATCCACTGCTCCCATCGCTCCACCACGGCAGATCCCCTCCTAGAATCCCTCCACTGGCTTCCTATCCAGTCCAGAATCAGATTCAAGATACTGTGTCTGACCTACTAATCTGTCCACAAAACCTGTCCAACCTAAATTTCCGATCTTACTCAGAGGTACACACCAAGCCGCTCACTCCGCTCTTCCAATGAACTTCACCTAACCGCCCCCCGCATCACCCAGTCCCATGCACGTCTCCAAGACTTGTCAAGAGCTGCTCCAACACTATGGAACTCCCTACCTCCACCCATTAGGGCAGCCCCCTCCAACATCTTCAAGAAAGCCCTCAAAACTCACCTTTTCACTCTGGCCTACTACCCCTCACAAGTGCTCTAAACCCACAGCTGAACTCTGGTCCCCTACCTTTCGTGTCCTTACCTCTCCCTCTAGATTGTAAGCCTTTGGGCAGGGTCCTCCTCCTTTTGTGTTCTACCTGATCATGCACCTCCATTACTGTGAACCCATGCTAGGCATCTGAGTGAACCTAACTTGCCTAATCTCCATGCTCCTCTCCAGTGACTAAGCATTACCTTGTACTCATACTGTGGTCTTTCTTGTATTCATGTATTGTCATTTTGCTGTATGTCACCCCTAAATATTGTCTGTAACCTAAACTAATATCCAGCGCTGCGTAATATGTTGGCGCTTTATAAATACAATAAATAAATAAATTCAAAAGAAAAAAAAACACCTTTTCACATACACAAGCCCTTAGGGCTCTTTCACACTAGAGCCCTTTTTCAGCATTTCAACACAAGGGCTATCATTCATAAAGCATTTCCGCATTCGGAAATGCTTAAAACAGCTGACTTTACCGACCACGTCGGCAAAGTCAGCATTCATAAAGCCTCTTTCCGCATGGAAAATTGACACTACCGAGCAGAGTGATAAATCACCGCCTTGTGCGGTGATTATCGGAACAAATGTAGCAAAATGTTCATTCATAAAGATCACCGCAAGCGGTGTGAGGTCGGGAAGTTCCGCTCCCTCTGATGTGGCGATATCAATGTAAATGAATGGAGACACACAGACCTCCCAGGCAGCTGCAGCAGAGCGGAACACGGAGAAATGTATCAACTCGGCAGCTTCCGTGTCTCCGCAAGCCTACCGCCTGTCTACCGCCAGCTTAGCTCGGGAATCTCCGCACTGCTTCCGTACACGGATACATCTTTATGAATGCCCACCCAGAAGTCTAAAAATCCGCCAGCGGTGTTTTCCCGCACTGATTCTCTTTACCGACAGCCTGTTCATGAATGATAGCCAAAGTCGAAACTTTGCGTTGACCAAGGTAAAATGAAAGTCCATAGACTTTCATTTTACCTTTCACACCCGACGCTGCGTTTCGATGCGTTGTGGTACGACACACCCGGGAGCATTTTATCGTTGGGAATCAGCGTTTTACCATTGGGTTAATTAATTACTACCGCCGCTACTCAGCGTCGCACTGCATATTTTCCCGACGACACGACGCAGCCTATTCAACGCGTGCAGGAACTGGCTCCTGCACGCATTGTCTGTAAAAGAGACCTTAACGGACACCTGCTGCAGCTCACTTTCGGTTTCGCTGACTTTAATGGCCCTGACCAATGACATTAAATTTGGCAAAATCTAGAGTGAACCGTGGCAGGGGACTGGAGGATCGTTTTGTCCCGGCACGGGCACAGGGGGCTGGTAGAAGCCCCAGGTAAGTTAAACTTAATAATTATTGCAAAAATGAAGTACTTTTTTATTGCACTATACTTTAACTGGAGTTCCTCTTTTAGCCATTTTAAAAATTGCACTATAAACGTAACACGGGGCTCTTTTCCAATGGCACTCTGCGTTTTTATTGCGCAACCCAAGATTTCCACTCGACCTGTTTGTACCGTGAAGTCGTAGGAAACAGTGCAATAACAAAAAAAAAATCGTACAAGTTGGTGATGTCATTTTAGTGAAAAATGAATTGCGCTAATAAAAAATGAGCACCGCCATCTGCATGAGGGCTGTGACCACTTTTTGAATCGAATCACACTCTAGTGAAAAAGTACACTTTATTATTTATATAGCACTGACATCTTATGCAGCACTGTACAGAGTATATATTATAGTCTTGTCACTGTCCCTCAGAGGGGCTCACAATCTAGTCCCTACCATAGTCATATGTCTCTATCATATAGTGTATGTATTGTAGTCTAGGGCCAATTTTTTTTAGGGGGAAGTCAATTAACCTATCTGTATCTCTTTTGAATATGGGAGGAAATCGGAGTATCCAGAGGAAACCCACACAGACAGGGGAGAACATACAAACTCTGTGCAGATAGTGCCCAGGCAGGGATTCAAACTCGAGACCCAGTCCTGCAAGGCGAGAGTGCTATCCACTACGCCACCATGCTGCCTGTGCTTAGGATCTTTCCAAACATACTAAAACTTTCTGCCTGGAGTGTCTACAAAGAGACTACTATAACAACTCTATGAGAAAGCTGCAAACCAGTTGTTAACTCTGAACAGCCGAAACCAACGCCATGCAGTAACGCGCCCATTCATTATTGGGCCCAGCTCCCTCCACACACATGACTAGTAGCTCGCTTTATGTAATAACCAGCCGGGAAGCAGCCGCGACTCCGAACAGGCCTCGCGCACTGCAGCGCTGACGTAGCCAGTGTAGGCGGGTACACTCATGCATGCGTCATTTCGCGCCGGATCTTGGGACGCTGGCTACGCCCTCTCCCAGTAACCGTCCATAGTCTGCTCTTTACCCGCCCAACATAAAAGCGGAAGCGGAGGAGCTGTGCTGGGAGAAGCCTTTGTTGGCTCCGCCTTCCTCGGGCTGCCGCAGTGAAATTGGACGCGTTTGCGCAGTGACGGTCCTTTTTTTTGTTGGAAGGTAAGGAAGGGTTGGCATGGCGTCCCGGTCTCTACTACCGAATTCGCTGTGTGGTGAGCTGGGGATGTGGTGGGCGGCGGCGGGCACGGCAGGGGGGGTGCTAGCGGAGGGAGCCTGGCGGTGCGCATGGCGGAGGGTGAGGCCGGCACGGGCGGGGACTCGGGGCCTCCCATCTGGCGGCAGCGTGAGGCCTGTGCGCGCGCCATGCTGATGTACGGAGAGCGGCGAGAGCCGTCCAGGAGGGAGGAGGAAGGGAGCAGCTGCCGCGTCTACACTAAGGGCCTGAGCGAGGCTAGCTGCTGCCATGTCACGCTGGGCCTGTGGGGGAGCGCAGAGTCATCCAGCCTGGGGGAGGGGTGCAGGGCGATGCCGGCTCGGTGCTGCTGCTGACACGTGGTGCAGGGCGGGAGGCTTTGTCACTGCGGCCACCTTTGTTAGGTAGCAGCTGCCACATGTGCGGCTCAGCACGGGCTCCTAGTGAAAATTAACGGCAGGAGGCTGCCGGGGTTTAGCGTAAATAGCAGAGGTATCGCATGCGCTGGCTTGTTAGGTAGGCTGAAAAGTTGGCACCGGGTCTCTCAGTCACCGGGTATCACTGGCCATTCTGTTGCGTGACCAGCCACTGACGGTGCGCGTTGTGTGCTTTATCAGGCAGACAATAGCAATAGGTGGCTTACCCGACTGCATTTAGTGTAAAATGACTACTAGACTTTTGGCTGTACGTAGTTAACAATTCTATCATATACGCGAGTAATACCTGAAACTAATCTACTTCTGATATTCCTAGAATACTAGCTGTGATGTAATTTTTTATACGCTTTTGTATATGTAACTAGTGTAATCTGTCAGACTGCTATATATGATGCATGGAGTGTACAAAGTTTTAATAAGTATGCAAACTTGTATTGACTATGGAATTAAACAATGTGTCCATTTCTGACAGGGATGAACAGAGACAAACTTTTTGACTTGGTGGCAATCTGATGGGAAATTGCATGGCGTGTACTCGGGTATAAACCTATACTGCTCAATTGATTTCACGCAGGCATTTTAGCTCCAGGAAATACTATAGAAGTTATGGGCAAGTTAGTCTGGATTGCAATTAGCTTGGAAACGCTGTAAACAGATCCATTTATGCTCATACTGCTTTGCATGTTTATGGTACATAGCTTTTGGGTTCTCAAGGGTAATGCGTTGGTTGGCTTTCAAGGCCTGTACCTGCCATGTGGTTTCCCTGACTTTGTTTTTGCAATGTGTCTTTACATAGTTAACTGTCTAACTGCTCCACGCTGACCGGTGTGAGCAGTGTGGCATCCACAGGACCACTCCACAGCAATTGGCGGGAATGGCTGGGGGAGGAGATTGCAGGGTATCGGGTGCCGATGCGTGCGCATCCCGCTTGACGGAGCTCCGTTATCAGTCTCCCAGCGGATACTGTTAGATGGTGAAACTGCCATCTATTTAGTCTGTGTAGTGCTGCAGCAATCTATAGCATCACTGTACTGAGTTTGAGACTGCTGTTCTGCTGTCGTAGGCTGAGGCCTCTGACCACTGACTGGTGGACAGAGGGCAGGGGTTTAGAAAAAAATAGTTTAAAAAAAAAAAAATCCTGGGAGTGATCATGGCCCACCAACAGAAAGCTGTTGGTGGGCAATAAAGTGTGTGTGGGGGGGGGGGATCACTTGTGTTGAGTTGGCCCTGCAGAGAGCACTTAAAGAGACTCTGTAACAACAAAAACCTCCCCTGGGGGGTACTCACCTCGGGTGGGGGAAGCCTCCGGATCCTAATGAGGCTTCCCACGCCGTCCTCTGTCCCACGGGGGTCTCGCCGCAGCCCTCCGAACAGCCGGCGACTGTGCCGACTGTCAGTTCAATATTTACCTTTGCTGTCTCCAGCGGGGGCGCTGTGGCGACTTTCGGCACGGAAATAGACGGAAATACCCGATCTCCGTCGGGTCCGCTCTACTGCGCAGGCGCCGGAAACTTGCGCCTGCGCAGTAGAGCAGACCCGACGGCGATCGGGTATTTCCGCCTACTTCGGCGCCGAGAGGCATCAGAGCGCCTGCGCAGGAGCCAGGAAGGTAAATAATGACGTCACCGCTGCACGGAGGGCTACAGCGAGACCCCTGAGGGACGCAGGACGGCGTGGGAAGCCTCATTAGGATCCTGAGGCTTCCCCCACCCGAGGTGAGTACCCCCCAGGGGCCGTTTTGGCGTTACAGTTCCTCTTTAAAGCTACAGTGGCCTATTTTGTAAGAAATGGCCTGGTCGCTATGGGGGTCTTGGTTCTCAAGAGGTTAAACTGGCCTTTTGCAATTAAAATATTTTTCTTTAAGTTAGAGGAAGTTCTGAGTCCAGAACTTAGGCCTGAGATGCTAGGGGACCTTTTTTTCCCACTGCTTTTGTTTTACAAAACCACTTCCATTGACTTGCATAAAAATCGTGGTAAAATCACTGATCACAATTTTTGGCAAAATTGTGACTTTACCATGATTTTAATGCAACTCAGTGGAAGTAGATTTGTAGAACCACAGAAGCAGCACTGACAGACAAAAAATTGGCCAGTGCTGCTTTTATTTTAAAAATCCACCTCCATTGACTTGCATGAAAATCACAATTTTGCAAAAAAATCAGTGATTTTGCCACTATTTTTATGCAAGTCAGTGGGAGCATTTTTAAAGTGCTGACGGATCAAAATGCTCTGCGGTATGGCTCAGTCCTAAGACTGATTTAAAGAGAACCCGAGGTGTGTTTAAAGAATGTTATCTGCATACAGAGGCTGGATCTGCCTATACAGCCCAGCCTCTGTTGCTATCCCAAACCCCACAAAGGTGCCCCTGCACTCTGCAATCTCTCATAAATCACAGCCATGCTGTGAGGCTGTGTTTACATCTGTAGTGTCAGTCTCAGCTGCTCCCCCGCCTCCTGCATAGCTCCGGTCCCTGCCCCCGTCCCTTCCCTCCAATCAGCAGGGAGGGAAGGGATGCAGGCGGGGACTGGAGTTCTGCAGGAGGCGGGGAGAGCAGCAGACTGACACTATAGAGATAAACACAGCCAGCTCTGACAAGCTGTTTGTCAGCAGCGTGGCTGTGATTTATGAGGGATTGCAGAGTGCAGGGGGACCTTAGGGGGGGTTTGGGATAGCAACAGAGGCTGGGCTGTATAGGCAGATCCAGCCTCTGTATGCAGATAATATTCTTCAAACCCACCTCGGGTTCTCTTTAAAGAACCCGAGGTGGGTTTGAAGAATATTATCTGCATACAGAGGCTGGATCTGCCTATACAGCCCAGCCTCTGTTGCTATCCCAAACCCCCCCTAAGGTCCCCCTGCACTCTGCAATCCCTCATAAATCACAGCCACGCTGCTGACAAACAGCTTGTCAGAGCTGGCTGTGTTTATCTCTATAGTGTCAGTCTGCTGCTCTCCCCGCCTCCTGCAGAACTCCAGTCCCCACCTGCATCCCTTCCCTCCCTGCTGATTGGAGGGAAGGGATGGGTGCAGGGACCAGAGCTATGCAGGAGGCAGGAGCAGCTGAGACTGACACGACATATGTAAACACAGCCTCACAGCAAGGCTGTGATTTATGAGGGATTGCAGAGTGCAGGGGGACCTTAGTGGGGTTTGAGATAGCAACAGAGGCACACGCATCTGGTTCTCTTTAAGAGAACCTGTAATGAGAACCCCCCCCCCCCCCCCCCCGGGGCGGTACTCGCCTCCGGATCTTATTGAGGCTTCCCCTGTCATCCTCGGTCCCACAGGGGCGAAGATAAAGCTTCCCGGAACAGCGGGGATGTAAATATTTACCTTCCTGGCTCTAGCACAGTATCTGCTCTCCGCTTGGAGATAGGTGGAAATAGCCGATCGCTGTCAGCCTGCTGTGCTGCACAGAGCAGACGCAAGTCTCCTGCACAGTAGAGTGGACCCGATGGAGATTGACTCTTCGCCTATCTCCATGCAGAGAGCTGCAACAGCGCCCCTGCTGGAGCAAGGAAAGGTAAATAAAACAGCGCTTGTCAGGCTTTTCGGTGGAGCCAGCGCTGGATAACCTGCAGCTACAGGGGGGTGGGAAGCCTCATTGGGACCCTGAGGCTTCCCCCCTCCTGAGGTAAGTAACCCCCAGGGGAACTTTTGTTACAGGTTCTCTTTAAAGACCAATACTGTGGGTCATTATTTTGATCGCTTTTTCTATCCCTTTATCGATTTTTATTTAAATATACTCATTTACAATTTGGCTGTTTAGTGTAATCATAGTTAAGCAAACCAAAAGTAGAAGTGTGTGGCTACACTTAAAAACATTTTTTTTAAAATACCGCGCCAGTGATTTCAGGTATTCTCGCTATTACCAATGAATCCTTCAGTAACAATTTTCCTATGGGTTGCGCTTGCTGTAAAGGATCACCACATCCCCACCAAAAGCAATATACTATTAACTGTTGCGCTATCCCAAAAATGTGTCTCTTAACCAGTAATCTTCCTCTCTCCTGGACTTCCACCAGATAACACTTGAAATCACTTACAGGTAGTCACCAGGTTTGATTTCAAGTGTTATCTGGCGGAAGTCCAGGAGAGGAAGATTACTGGTTAGACTGTAATTTTTGGGATGGCGCAGCTGTTAATTGTGGCTACACTAGCCTGAACAGTGGTTCATACTTTTGGTGCTGTAAGTAGGAACTGGTGTTTGGACAGCCCTATACATACTCTGTACTAAATTCACACATGAACACTTCACATGTTCAAAGGGTGTTACCATTTGTTAAAATAGATTCCAGGGCTGGAGTTTAAATGGGCATCAGAGTATTTTTGTGCAACTCTAGGTAACCAAATTTTGCTCTGATACCTATTTGAACTGTAATTTAAAAAAAGAAAATATTTCTATTGCTCAAATAGTCATAACTTTAATATACAGTAATAGCAGTGCTTAGTCAATTAAATAAACCAAAACAGTTACTTGGTCCACTGCAATAAAGAAGTCGCCATATTTGTTTTAATGGGATATACACGATTGACTGACTGTATAACTGGGGGGGGGAGGGGGTGCTGAGACCCTGAACATATCTTTACAGGTAGTAAGGGATCTGTATACAAAGGTTTTTTTTTTTTTTGTTGACCTCGGTCAAGGCATTTTGATTGAAGGCGGTACATATAAATTATACACATCTAAACACTAAGTAGTTGTGGCTGGGAGGGGTGGTCAATGACTCACAATTCTTTGCATACAAATTTTGCCTAAACATGCATCAGAATTCTGTTGCGATGCAGAATTCTGCAGCAAGAAAATGGCACTAAAATTCCACCTTTGCAGGAGTTTTGGTCCATTTTCAAGCGGCATACATTCCATATAGAAATTTGCATGCCTGGTAACTGCTCACTGAGTGCACAGTTCAGCGGTAAACTCCGCATTTTTTCCACATTCACTAATAATTTCCGCATGCGGGAAAAAAAGATGCGGTAACAGCCATTATTCATGCGGGAATGATGCGGTAAAAAGGTCGCATGAAAAAGTGTTTAAAAAAAAAAGTTAAAGTCCAGCAAGCACAGCCCTTAAGCCTCCACACTTCATTAAAGTCAATGGGATGTGGAATATATCACCTTCTACTTGTAGGTGATAAAAAAATCGGTAATTAACGACGAAATGATGCGCCTGAACATTTTTGAGAATTGATCTTTTATTGCAGAAAATACCGACTTTTGCAGAAATCTTTCCGCCTGAATCCCGCACTTTTTTACCACACTTTTTCCGCATGCGGAAAAAACATGCGGAACATTTTGAGAATTCCACCTTGACTGTATTTTGGGTGCAAACTTCCTGCATGTACTTTACCACATGCGGGAAGTCTTTGAGAATAGAGCCTATTGTCTCTTTAATAAGATTCACTGAAACCCCGTATCAGCTGGGTTCTAGTGCATAACTCCACTTCCTTGCTGAAAATGGCTCTGGCCTTTTCTAGATCAGGTATAGAAAAGAGGCCTTTTTCGGCAAGGAGTCCTGCTTGCCGTAACCCAGTTGATACAGGGCACCAGTGAATCTTCTACAGACTTGTTTGGACAATTGAGATTGGCGATGACTGGCTCGGATGGTCGACAGGGTAGAGTTTCAGCTTCTTGGCCAGGAACATCGTTTTGTTCCCAAAAGCAGATTCCATCTTAATATAGCTCTATAATACTTAATATTTGGCAGTGATGAAATGCCTTTTATGCTACTTCCTTTCAATCAACAAGATAGTTATATGTAAATTAACATTTGGAGTCAGTGGAATCAAACTGTCGGTTGATTTTTGTACCAACTCCATAAGCCCTGATGGATTTAGTCTTCTCAATGCACTGCCTTTTAGGTTTTCTGGGCAACGTGCATGCGTAGTATATATGACCATTGCACTCTTTATTACGTTCTTGCGCCATGCATTGTGAAGTCTTGGGGCTCTTTTTAAAGTGCAAAATACAATGGCATTTGCAAAATTCTTTGCCATTTCATTCTTGCAGTGGTTACTGTGTGGTTGTAAAAATCGCACAAAATAGAAAAACTAGTTTATGCCTCATTTTTCTGAATAAATTGGATTGATTTCTAAATTGCACCTAAAACTTAGTGTACACTATTGGGAGACTAGATGAGTACCCAAAAATTAAACAGTAGACCAATGCTGTATGATGCCTTGGGTAGAGATGTGTAGATGTTGGCTTGACATGAACCTTTCCTAATGTGTTTGAAAATACTGTTCTATGTCATGCATACTGTTATCTTGGTCGCCCCACTTTCAGATGCCATGTAGACGGGTTTTTTGTTTTTTTTTAAGGCGGTTTGTCCTAAACCAAGATTACCATTTGGTATCATGGTATCTCATGCATGCTTCTCCACCAGTTCCATCATATGGGTTGGGTGGACTTTTTTAACATTTTGAATATGTAGTATTGTCTAGGTAGCTTTTTATATTTAAAATGTATGTATATAATTGTTTTTCTTTTCCCCAGTACACAGACACCCACCAGTATGGCAGATGAGGTAGATTTCCACACTGGAGATGCTGGGGCTTCTTCCACCTATCCCCAGCAGTGCTCTGCCCTGCGTAAGAACGGCTTTGTGATTCTGAAGTCTCGTCCCTGCAAAATTGTTGAAATGTCAACTTCCAAGACTGGCAAGCATGGTCATGCAAAGGTAACTTGTGCAGAGCTGACAAATGTGTACTTAATGTTCCAGTGTTTAATTTTTAACAGCTTTCTGTAGCACTGCATTTACTTACTGCTTATACTATTTGCAGGTTCACCTTGTCGGTATTGATATCTTCACCGGTAAGAAGTATGAAGATATCTGTCCTTCTACTCACAACATGGATGTTCCCAATGTTAAAAGAAATGATTATCAGGTGATTTAACATTTAATTTATTGGAACATTTAGGCCTATTTCACAATTTAAATCACCATTGCAAGTGCTGCGCGATTTGAGTTTAAGCTCTCTACCCTGTGCTTTACGCTTAGAAAAGCGCTTTTGCTGAGGTTTTTTTTCACTTCCTGATGTCATTTAGGAAGTGAACTCTTTGACCCAAAAATTAATACAATGTATTCATAAAAGTGCTCAGGAAATCGCTATACAAAGCACTTTGCGCTTGCCCTATACCTTCCATTGAGCCAACACACTCAGAAAATTTATTGTATTTATAAAGCGCCAACATTACGCAGCGCTGAAAATGGAACATGTAGCGCGTTTGAGATTTCAAAGAAATCTAAATGCGCACATGTGAACACTCATAGGTAAACCTTGCACAAGCACTTTTAGGGTGATTTCACAAATTCCAGCGCTAACAAAACAGGAACCATGCAGTGTGAACGAGCCCTAAAAGTGGATCCGAGAAACCTTTACTCATTGCTTAATTGTGGCGCTTACATATAGTTTATAGGGCATTCTTCAAGCCAAATTTTTATTTTTATTTTTCCCCTATAAACTAAACAAGCCTCCTAGGCATTCTGAGCCCCATGTGGCAAGTGCTCATGGGAGCTCAGTCTGGGGAGGAGGCGGCATTAGCAGTCAGATTTCAGAGGCAAGGGGCAGTGAGGGTAGGAAAAGGGATGGGGGTGGAGTTTTCACAGGCTTGAGGGGTGATGATGCAGAGCACCTTGTCTGTGACAAGCAGAATATGGCTGCTCTTAATGTATCACAGGCAGAAATAATTATATACTGTGTTACATGTTAAGAGTTTCATCTCGGATCCACTTTAATTCTATTCTTTGCACCTTCCCTCCAGATTTAGTCATGGGATTTGCACTGCTTAGAAATGGAATAGTTGTATTTTATTGGACCATTTCCAAACTGCATGCAGTTTGCTTCTCCTCAACAAACCCTTGTTTTGCTTGTTCGTATTGGAATGGGGACTTGATCCCTTAAGCAAGTTTGTAGGGTTATCGACTGATACGTTTGTCCAATCCATCCACTAAATAAGGGGGTGGAGCTTGCCATGCTTCCCTCCTGTATGCATGGCTGTTCTGCTTGTCTGCTGTGTTCTTATTGAGGGGCAGAAACTGTAAAGTGGAGCACATGCATAATGATGGGGTGGCACATGAGCCATAGGTTTGTCACTGCTGTGCTATATAAGTTGGAGCCTTCTCTACCTAGTGTACAGCAACCTCTGGCCACCTGCTGTTAGCGAGCAATCTACCTAGCGCCTTGTTCTCCTCACTGTACCATGCTGTTCCTCCTCTGCCCTGTATAACAGAATGTTCCGCAAACTGCTACCAAAAGGACTGATTGAAGGTTTCTATGCACCTTAAGGCTCCTTGCACACTGCAAATGCGATTCCGATTCAGTTTCCGATTTCGATATTCCCTGAATACATTAAACAGTAAAATTGATCGAAAAATGCAGCATGCAGTAAAGATTAAAAATCTGATTTAAAAAAACGATTAAAAAGCAGAATCGAAATCGTGTGCAGGGAGCTTAAGGGCTAATTCACTCTACAGGAGCTTTTCTAAGCATTTATTTTTTTCCTCTTGCTTGTTATCCTGTGTCTTCACTGGAGTGATGTGATTTTGTAAAAATCCCCCCATTGTATTGGTGCAAGCTTTTCAATTCACTTAAAAGGCTCCATTAGTGTGAATTTGCCCTAAGAGGTAGAGATAATCAGGTATGGGAGTGACATCCAAATGAGGTACAGCATGTTCAAAAGAGGTCATACCTTTCCTATATAAACACCGGCCTCAGCTGGACCAGGTAGAACCCTTACCACCACTTATCTCCAGATATTCTCCACTTTCGTTTTGCATAAAAAGGCTGCAAACCCAGGGTCACAACTGCAATGTTTGCCACAGTATTGGTGCAGGTTTGTGTATAATTTTTTTTTTTTTTTAACTTTCAATAGCTAATTGACATCGCTGATGGATACTTGTCCTTGCTGTGTGACAATGGTGAGGTTCGTGATGATCTGAAGGTGCCAGAAGGAGACCTGGGAAAGGAAATAGAATGTAAATTTAAATCAGGAGAAGAGATCATGGTAAGTTGTACTTTAGGAGTCCTTCTACTTCAAGGGAACCTGAAGTTAGAAATTATTTAAAATGAACACATGACGTAGCTGCAAATGAATATTGCATACTAACCTCACCGTCAGTTCCTCTCAGGTCACCATTTTCTTCTTCCAGTGATCCCTTTCAGTTCTGACAATATTTTGTCAGAACTGAAATATACCAGTTTGCTGTCAGTTATGCATCAGCAGCTGTCAGTTACAACTGAATGTGCAAGATAATATCCATGTTTCTCTATGGCTCAAGTGGGTGATATTAGTTTAAGTGTACTGACCAGGAAACTGTTAGGGGGGTAATGGGCATTTTTAAAATGGAGTACGAAGAAATCCATTGATCAGTGGACAGATGGGACGCAGGAGAGGAGAAAGAGATGGAGTAGACTACACAGGAGGTAAGTATGACCTGTGTATGGCTCTTTTCACCTTTTATTTTCAGTTCAGGTTCTCTTAAGAGTAACTCCAGTAAAAAAAAATGTAATAAGTGCTACATTTTTAACTGTATAAATGATTTAGTCAGTGTTTGCCCATTGTAAAATCTTTTAAATCCCTGATTTACAATCTGACATTTATCACTTGGTGACATTTTTACTGCTGGGAAGTGATGTAGCTTTGGTTTTTTTTCTTTCTTTTTTTTTTTTTTTTTTTTTTTTTTTTTTTTTCTATGCAACAAGGTTCACAAACAGGAAACTGCCAGGACCACAGTCCTCAGTTTCTTTTGGGAGGGGCTTCACCACAATATCAGCCATACAGAGCCCCCTGATCGGTTTGTGAAAAGGAATAGATTTCTCATGTAAAAGGGGTATCAGCTACTGATTGGGTATGAAGTTCAATTCTTGGTCAGTTTCTCTTAGAGTGGCTGCAATATGATTTGTGTGCACTCTGCATAGATGACTGCAGTTTCATTCCTATGAAAGACTTCCTACAGGCAGCTGCACATCATACCAAAATGAAAGCACACAGATGAAAGGCTGCAGCAGCCTTTCTCATATAGCCTAGACAGCACATCCAGAACAACTCATAACCCAAAGCAGAAGGGATATGAGCTGGTGGCCATATTGGATTTTTCCTGGAGCAATAATGGATAAACACTAAAAAAAAACCAAAGTGGCAAAATTATCAGGTAGAACATTTATTCTTTACAAGCTAACCGACTGATGTTTTGAGTGAAACATTCATCTCTGGTTCTTAGATAAAACCTTTTTTTTAAGTGAACAGAAACC